>NW_026576476.1:232613-532613 GCF_028641065.1 Leucoraja erinaceus | reverse complement strand
ATGGATAGGTATGCATCACATGCAGGCAGAAGAGCTAAATTAACCTTGACACCATATTTGGCACAGAGATTGTGGGCTAATGGACCAGTTCCTGGACTCTGCTATTCTGTATTTTATAACCATGAGCAGCTCACACCTGCAAAACATAAGGTGATCAGACACTACATTTGGCACCTTCCTACACTACAACTGCTCAACACAATGGCAACATAAGTAACACAACAGAGAGATTTATCTTTTCAATCTGGATCAGGAAAAAAAAAGAGTTATAAAATATGGGACAATTACCAGAATTATTTATTTTTGCTCTATTATTGAATTTCAAATCAGTTGATGAAATTAAATTCAACAATTGCTTTTGAAAGGAAGTTGGAACTATCTGTCTGTCTGTCTGTCTGTCTGTCTGTCTGTCTGTCTGTCTGTCTGTCTGTCAATAGACAATAGACAATAGGTGCAGGAGTAGGCCATTCGGCCCTTCAAGCCAGCACCGCCATTCAATGTGATCATGGCTGATCATTCCCAATCAGTACCCCGTTCCTGCCTTTTCCCCATATCCCCTGACTCCGCTATCTTTAAGAGCCCTATCTAGCTCTTTCTTGAAAGCATCCAGAGAACCTACCTCCACTGCCCTCTGAGGCAAAGAATTCCACAGACTCACAACTCTCTGTGAGAAAAAGCGTTTCCTCATCTCTGTTCTAAATGGCTTACCCCTTATTCTTAAACTGTGGTCCCTGGTTCTGGACTCCCCCAATATCGTGAACATGTTTCCTGCCTCCAGCGTGTCCAAACCTTTAACAATCTTATATGCTTCAATGAGATATACCCTCTCATCCTTCTAAACTCCAGAGTGTACAAGCCCAGCTGCTCCATTCTCTCAGAATATGACAGTCCCGCCATCCCGGGAATTAACCTTGTAAACCTACGCTGCACTCCCTCAATAGCAAGAATGTCCTTCCTCAAATTCGGAGACCAAAACTGTACACAATACTCCAGGTGTGGTCTCACTAGGGCTCTTTACAACTGCAGAAGGACCTCTTTGCTCCTGTATTCGATTCCTCTTGTTATAAATGAGGTCGGTACCCCTGATGGGACAGGGCAAGGTTCACAACTTTTTGGGATGGAGAGAGGCTCTAACTCCTTCCCAAAAAGAGCTTGATCCCAATGTTATAAAGCAGGGGTTAATGCTAAAGTGTGGTTGCTGCCACCACGTTCTGCAGTTGTTTCCTTTAAACAACTTACTGCTGTGAAAACTATTCAAGCTCACTAGGGAGCAGTAGCATAATGAAATGAATTATGTTGGAAAGTGAAGCAAAGGTTGAATAAAG
This sequence comes from Leucoraja erinaceus, assembly GCF_028641065.1. NCBI lineage: Eukaryota > Metazoa > Chordata > Chondrichthyes > Rajiformes > Rajidae > Leucoraja > Leucoraja erinaceus. The sequence goes on along the minus strand of NW_026576476.1, from coordinate 531,288 downwards.
CCATTGTGGAGGGACAGCCATTTAAAAGGAGGACAATTTATTTTGATTGTACTGTGGTCACAGAGTCTGGATACCAGACCCAGTTCCCCCCATGTGTCCAAACCCTCAGTCAATCCTGTTTAGTGTTTACATTCACTTTCTTGTGCCTGGAGTTTTACTTAGACTTTCCAAACGTTGATTCAATGCAACTATTTTGATTCTGCTCATTTTTTCAGGAGATGTCACAGGGAAGATGTTGGCAAGCTGGAAAGGGAGCAGAGATAGATTTGCGAAGATTTATTATAGAGATAGGATGAATAAGTTAGGTCTTTATTCTCTGGAGCGCAGAAGGTTAAGGGGGGACTTGATAGAGGTCTTTAAAATGATGAGAGGGATAGACAGAGTTGATGTGGACAAGCTTTTCCCTTTGAGAATAGGGAAGATTCAAACAAGAGGACATGACTTCAGAATGAAGGGACAGAAGTTTAGGGCTGATATGAGGGGGAACTTCTTTACTCAGAGAGTGGTAGCGGTGTGGAATGAGCTTCCAGTGGAAGTTGTGGAGGCAGGTTCATTGGTATCATTTAAAAATAAATTGGATAGGCATATGGATGAGAAGGGAATGGAGGGTTATGGTATGAGTGCAGGCAGATGGGACTAAGGGGTAAAAAGCTGTTCAGCACGGACTTGTAGGGCCGAGATGGCCTGTTTCCGTGCTGTAATTGTTATATGGTTATATGGTTATATGTGTGTATGAAGGAACTGCAGATGCTGGTTCAAACCAAAGATGGAAACAAAATGCTGGAGTAACTCAGCGGGACAGGCAACATCTCTGGAGAGAAGGAATGGGTGACGTTTCTGGCCAATAGACAGTAGACAACAGGTGCAGGAGGAGGCCATTTGGCCCTTTGAGCAAGCACCGCCATTCAATGTGATCATGGCTGAACATCCCTAATCAGTACCCAGTTCCTGCCTTCTCTTCATATCCCTTAACTCCGCTATTCCTAAGAGCTCTATCTAACTCTCTTGTGAAAGCAGCCAGAGAACCAGCCTCCACCTCAGCCTCTGAGGCAGAGAATTCCACAGACTCACAACTCTCTGTGTGAAAAAGTTTTTCCTCATCTCCGTTCTAAATGGCTTACCCCTTATTCTTAATATTCGTCGAGATCTTTCTTCAGACAAGGATGTTGCCAGGACTAGAGGGTCCTGTTTTAGTTCATTTTAATTTATTAGGTTGTGTATGTGTGGGGGGGGGGGGGGCGGGGGGAGAAACATGTTTTTAGTCTCTTCCTTCGGGGGGGATACAACATTTTCTTGTCGTATTCCCCGTCTCCGTCTGCACTGAGGCCTAATGGCGGAGCTGGCGGCCTCGTGTCTGTGGCGGCCTTCCGGCGGCGGTGACCCAACTTCGGAGACATCGTCGGGAGCTCGCAGGTCACAGGTTGGTGACCTGGTTTTCCGGAGCTCCCGCAACAACAGCTTCATCCGCTGGCCTGGAGGTACATGGATAGGACAGGTTTGGAGGGCTATGGACCAAACGCGGACAGGTGAGACTAGTGTAGCTGAGACATGTTGGCCGGTGTGGGCAAGTTGGGCTGAAGGGCCTGTTTCCACGCTGGACAGACAGCACCCGTGACCAGGATCGAACCCGGGTCTCTGGTGCTTGTAAGCATTGTAAGGCAGCAACTCTACCGCTGCGCCACTGTGCTGCCCAATCCAGAGTAATTTTTTTATGTTAGACACAACGGAAGCAAATCCAGGTCAAGTCAAGTCAAGTCAAGTGTATTCGTCACATACACATACGAGATGTGCAGTGAAATGAAAAGTGGCAATGCTCGCGGACTTTTGTGCAAAAAACAAATAAACAAACTACAAACAGAATGGAACAGAATGACATATTCTTTTATATATATTGTGGGTGGAAGGAAAAAGGGAAAAAAACAGCAATTTAAAAAAAAACTGTAGAATGGTACAGTAAAGATTAATGGTACAGCAAGAACAAGAATGTGTGCTATTAAAACAATTAATTTTACTAACTCCTGTTTCAGTTAGAAATAACAAACTCTTGCTAGCTACATTGCATGACTTTGACATTGTGGTTTATTTTTTGTGTCGTTTCACAACCCACGAATGTCAAGTTCACCTGGATCCAGCGGAGTTACGATGAGATCGCCTCTTGGTTAATTTGAAAAGCTTAGGTTAATTAGTCTTAAAACAGAAATGTACACTGTATAAATATACAGACATGTTCAGCATTATATATCACTGTCCATCAAGTGCATTAGCCAGCATGACAGCTTCCTCCGGGTTAAGAACAAGCAAGCAGCAATCAGTTTCGTTTACTTTAGTTTAAAGATACAGCATGGAAATGTGCCCTTTGGCGCACTGAGTCCACGCCGACCATCGATCATCAGGGTGGCCACGGTGGTGCAGCAGGTAGAGTTGCTGCCATTATTAGTAATTAGTATTAACTTTATCGTCATTTCATCGAGTATTTTCATACACAGAAGGAACGAACAATTGTTTCTCATCAATTTTCGTCAGTGCAATTAATACAAATAGAATAAATACATACAACTTAAATATTATCATATCCAAAATAGACCTAAAATTGAACTAAAAACAGACATTCAAACCGAACAGTGACTTTACCTTGATTGGTGTCCAGCTGTCAAGGTTAGGGAGAGGTTAGCTGAGGGGGGAGATGTGTATGTGTATGTGGAGGGGACACAGTCCGTTAAGCAGTTTTATTACCTGTGGGAAGAAGCTGTGTAGCTGATACTCCTGTACCTCTTCCCAGATGGCAGAATGGAGAAGGTATGGTGGGATGGGTGATAGCGGTCCTTAATAATGGAGATGGCTCTACTGATGCTCCGCTTCTAGAAACATAGAAATTAGGTGCAGGAGTAGGCCATTCGGTCCTTCGAACCTGCACCGCCATTCAATATGATCATGGCTGATCATCCAACTCAGTATCCCGTACCTGCCTTCTCTCCATAACCCCTGATCCCGTTAGCCACAAGGGCCACATCTAACTCCCTCTTAAATATAGCCAATGAACTGGCCTCCACTAGCCTCTGTGGCAGAGAGTTCCAGAGATTCACCACTCTCTGTGTGAAAAACGTTCTTCTCATCTCGGTTTTAAAGGATTTCCCCCTTATCCTTAAGCTGTGACCCCTTGTCCTGGACTTCCCCAACATCGGGAACAATCTTCCTGCATCTAGCCTGTCCAACCCCTTAAGAATTTTGTAAGTTTCTATAAGATCCCCTCTTAATCTCCTAAATTCTAGAGAGTATAAACCAAGTCTATCCAGTCTTTCTTCATAAGACAGTCCTGACATCCCAGGAATCAGTCTATCTGCAAGATAGATCTCCAGCAGCAAAGGGAGTGGGGCACCAATGATCTTACTGCTGCCATGCAGCGCTTGCAGCAGCGTAGACCCGGGTTCGATCCCGACTGCGGGTGCTGTCTGTACGGAGTTTGTACCTTCTTCCCGTGACCACATGGGTTTTCTCCGGGATCTTCGGTTTCCTCCCACACTCCAAAGACGTACAGGTTTGTAGGTTAATTGGCTTGGTGTGTGTGTCACCCGTGCAATCACAGGGAGAATGTACATACTCTGTACAGACAGCAACTGTAGTCAGGGTCAAACCCGGGTCTCTGGTGCTGTAAGGCAGCAACTCTACCACTGCGCCCACAACCTACTCCCCCCCCCCCCAAGTTAATAAGTCCTGAAGTTGACAACTAGCACCTGGTAATAACAAGTCTCAAACTACCAGAAACAAGGAACGGCATTAGCTGATTAATACCCAAAAGGACACAAAGTGCTGGAGTTATCCAGGCAACATCTCTGGAGAGAAGGAATGGGTGATGTTTCGGGTCGAGACCCTTCGTCAACTACACCTTGAGGAAGATGCTGTTGTCCTGACATTGAGGAAGGGTCTCGACCCGAAACATCACCTAGTTCTTAGAAACATAGAAACATAGAAACATAGAAATTAGGTGCAGGAGTAGGCCATTCGGCCCTTCGAGCCTGCACGACCATTCAATATGATCATGGCTGATCATCCAACTCAGTATCCCGTACCTGCCTTCTCTTCATACCCTCTGATCCCCTTACTCACAAGGGCCACATCTAACTCCCTCTTAAATATAGCCAATGAACTGGCCTCAACTACCCTCTGTGGCAGAGAGTTCCAGAGATTCACCACTCTCTGTGTGAAAAAAGTTCTTCTCATCCGGTTTTAAAGGATTTCTTATCCTTAAGCTGTGACCCCTTTTTTTTTTTTTTTTTTTTTTTTTTTTTCAATTATTAAAAAATAATATTTACACTACAATAAAACAAGCCAGAACCCACCACCATAAATACAATACAAACATATATCCATAATAAACTATTATACAATTATGATACAATCCTTATTGAGGATACATTCAACACCCTGCGGAGCCCAGCGGTCCCGAAACTAAGCTGTGACCCCTTGTCCTGGACTTCCCCAACATCGGGAGCAATCTTCCTGCATCTAGCCTGTCCAACCCCTTAAGAATTTTGTAAGTTTCTATAAGATCCCCTCTCAATCTCCTAAATTCTAGAGAGTATAAACCAAGTCTATCCAGTCTTTCTTCATAAGACAGTCCTGACATCCCAGGAATCAGTCTGGTGAAACTTCTCTGTACTCCCTCTATGGCAAGAATGTCTTTCCTCAGATTAGGAGACCAAAACTGTACGCAATACTCCAGGTGTGGTCTCACCAAGACCCTGTACAACTCCTTCTCAGAGTACAGATACATGATAGGGGAATGATGTTTACTGCAAGGTAAAGCTAGTAAATTCCGATCAAAGATAGTCCCTCGGTCACCATTGAGGTAGATAGTAGTTCAGCACTGCTCTCTGGTTGTGGTAGGATGATTCAGTTTCCTGATAACAGCTGGGAAGAAACTGTCCCTGAATCTGGAGGTGTGCGTTTTCACACTACTGTACCTATTTTCCGATGGGAGAGGGGAGAAGAGGGAGTGGCCAGGGTGCGACCGGTCCTTGATTATGCTGCTGGCCTTGCCGCGGCAGCGTGAGGTGTAGATGCAGTCAATGGAAGGGAGGTTGGTTCGTGTGATGGTCTGGGCTGCCTCCACATTTCGCTGCAATTTCTTGAGGATTTGCATGAAGCTGTTCCCAATTTGATGCGGAGTTGGTGAGTCTTTTGCAGTTGGTTCTGTAAATGCTACATACCGTGCCGGCTGCAGAGGGACTAAAGGCCCTGTCCCACCAGCGTGTGATTGCATGCATCTAGCGCGACCAAACGTGGTCGCTTGAGGCATACGGCCTCGCGGGGCTGGTCCCAATTCGAGTCACGGAGGCGTATGAAGTTGTATGGGACTGGTCCCGACATCATACTCACCTGGGCAGGAGGCGGGCCGACTGAATTTGGACGTCGCACGGTGTCAAGACGCTGCGTACGCCCTCAATGCGCCTGGGGGCCGACAGGCCGTTGGCGCGCGAAGATTTCGGACAGTGCGAGATTTTCGGAGCTCCGCGTGATGTCTGGACCAGCCCCGCACAACTCCGTACGCCTCCACGCTTGGGAGTGGGACTGGTCCCGCGAGGCCGTACGCCTCCAGCGACCACGTTTGGTCGCGCTAGACGCATGCAATCACATGCTGGTGGGACAGGCCCTTAAATGTTTAGCTTGCTGTGTAATGTGTTAATAAACTGGCCCGCTGTGCCCTGGAGAGGAACTTTGTTGGCTCCCCTTGTGGAATCTGACAAATTAAGTCGTTTACACAAGTTACTGCATGTCTTTCATTCAAGTTTATTTTTGTACTCTTTTTGTCTACCATCATTTCTCCTCTGGCTTAATTCCTTTAGCTTTAGCTTAGAGATGCAACATGGAAACGGGCACTTGGGGCCATCGAGTCCGCGCCGACCAGCGATCACCCCCCTCACCAGTTCTATCCTACACACTAGTGACAATTTACAATTTACAGAAGCCAATGAAATCCAACAAACCTGCACGTCTTTGGAGTGTGGGAGGAAACCGAAACCTCCCCCCATATCTCACTGACCTCCTCTCCCCCTACCAACCCTCACGCTCCCTCAGATCCACATCAGCCGGTCTCCTCTCCATCCACAAGTCCAACCTCCGCAGTTTTGGGGACAGAGCCTTCTCCAGGGCAGCTCCCAGGCTCTGGAACTCCCTCCCCCAACTGATCCTCAATTCCGTGTCCCTCACCATCTTCCAGTCCCACATCAAGACCCATCTCTTCACCTCTGCCTATCCTTAGCCCCACGTCCCCCTCCCTTTTCATCTGTGCATTAATTGCCTCATACTGTGTTTTGAATTGAATTCTGTCTTTACTTTGTGTACTAGTCATGTCTCTACTATTTATTTCATTCCCCTTACATTTCACTGCACATTCTTTCATTTCACTGCACATCTCGTATGTGTATGTGACAAATAAACTTGACTTGACTTGACTTTTTCCTCTACCTGCTAAATTTTTGTAAGGTGTCCTTGAGACTCTTGAAAGGCGCCCATAAATAAAATGTATTATTATTATTATTATCCTGTCGCAGCTTAGTTTAGATTAGAGATACAGCGCGGAAACAGGCCTTTCAGCTCACCGAGTCCGCACCGACCAGCGATCCCCGCACATTAACACTATCCTACACACACCAGGGATGATTAACATTTACACCAAGCCAATTAGCCTACAAACCTGTACGTATTTGAGTGCGAGAGGAAGCCTGAGCACCCGGAGAAAACCCACGCAGTCACAGGGAGAACGTACAAACTCCGTACAGACAGCCCCTGTAAGGCAGCAACTCTACCGCTGCACCACCAAGCCATCCCATCGCAGTTTGCATGTGCTCTTTGCATAGAAGGAGACTTCTCAAAATGTGCAACCCCTCCTCTCTGGTGGGAATAGTTCCCACCTTTACTGGTGTTTCTGTCCATTGTTTCCCAAGGCAGGATATTATTTATAAAAACGTCCCCTCCGCATGCATTGATTGGAACGTTTGTGGAGCTGAGTGGATCCCAAGGGGACATTTTGCTGCATGTATATCTCCCGCTGGGATTGTTAAACAAGTACAACTTTAATCAATGCAGCTCTCGTTGCCTGAGGCCGCATTATGCAAAGTTTACAGAAGTTATGGGGATTCAATAATAGTTGCACTCAACCCTTTATGGTTTTCACCGAATAACATTCTCTCTCTGTGGTTTAGTTAAACTTTTAAAAGATTTCTTGAAACTTTTCATTCGAGCACTGCTTCATCACTATTTTCTGTTCGGCTAACAAACGGCTACATCCTTTGCCTTAATCCGCCTCTCTCTGTGTAGAACTGTACACTGCAAGGGCCAGGAAGCGAGTGGGCAAGATCATCTCTGACCCCTCTCACCCTGGCCACAAACTCTTTGAATCACTTCCCTCTAGAAGGCGACTCCGGACTGTCAAAGCTGCCACAGCCAGACATAAAAACAGCTTTTATCCACGAGTAGTTGCTCTACTCAACAGCCAAAAATCTGTAGCCTCCATTTGACCTGGTATTTTGTTGGTTCACATGCTTGATCAATGGTGTTTTATCATTAATGTTTGATTATTATTAGTGTTTTCTGAGTCATTCGTAACTGTCACTGTATGTCATGTTGTTACTTGTGAGCGGAGCACCAAGGCAAATTCCTTGTATGTGAATACTTGGCCAATAAACTTACTTACTTACTTACTTACTTACTTACTGTGTAAAGAACTAGCCCTGCACATCTCATTTAAACTTTAGATTTGGTTTTAGAGACAGTGAGCGTGGAAGTAGGTCCTTTGGCCCACAGAGTCCGCACCAACCTCCCATCACCCGTCCACAACCAGAGAGCAGTCTGAAGAAGGGTTTCGGCCCGAAACGTTGCCCGTTTCCTTTGCTCCATAGATGCTGCCTCACCCGCTGAGTTTCTCCAGCATTTTTGTCTACCTACGACCGACCTCATTGTTGTCCCTCGGACTATCCTTGATCGGACTTGGCTGGCTTTAGCTTGCACTAAACATTATTCCCTTATCATGTACTGTACACCTCACGCTGCCTCGGCAAGGCCAGCAGCATCATCAAGGACGAGTCGCACCCTGCACACTCCCTCTTCTCCCCTCTCCCATCAGGCGAAAGTTACAGAAGTGTGAAAATGCACACCTCCAGATTGAGGAGCAATTTCTTCCCAGCTGTTATCAGGCAACTGGGACCATCCTACCACAAAAAGAAAGCAGTGCTGAACTACTATCTACCTCGGTGGCCGATTGGGAAAGGGGGAGATGCAGCGAGACCTGGGTGTCATGGTACACCAGTCATTGAAGGTAGGCATGCAGGTGCAGCAGGCAGTAAAGAAAGCGAATGGTATGTTAGCTTTCATTGCAAAAGGATTTGAGTATAGGAGCAGAGAGGTTCTACTGCAGTTGTACAGGGTCTTGGTGAGACCACACCTGGAGTATTGCGTACAGTTTTGGTCTCCAAATCTGAGGAAGGACATTATTGCCATAGAGGGAGTGCAGAGACGGTTCACCAGACTGATTCCTGGGATGTCAGGACTGTCTTATGAAGAAAGACTGGATAGACTTGGTTTATACTCTCTAGAATTTAGAAGATTGAAAGGGGATCTTATAGAAACTTACAAAATTCTTAAGGGGTTGGACAGGCTAGATGCAGGAAGATTGTTCCCGATGTTAGGGAAGTCCAGGACAAGGGGTCACAGCTTAAGGATAAAGGGGAAATCCTTTAAAACCGAGATGAGAAGAACTTTTTTCACGCAGAGAGTGGTGAATCTCTGGAACTCTCTGCCACAGAGGGTAGTTGAGGCCAGTTCATTGGCTATATTTAAGAGGGAGTTAGATGTGGCCCTTGTGGCTAAGGGGATCAGGGGGTATGGAGAGAAGGCAGGTACGGGATACTGAGTTGGATGATCAGCCATGATCATATTGAATGGCGGTGCAGGCTCGAAAGGCCGAATGGCCTACTCCTGCACCTAATTTCTATGTTTAATGTTTACCTCATTGGTGAACCTCAGACTATCGTTGATCGGACTTCACTGGCTTTACCTTGCACTAAACGTTATTCCCTTATCATGTATTTTACACTGAATGGCTTGATTGTAATCATGCGTTGTCTTTCTGCTGGCTGGTTAGCACGCAACAAAAACTTTTCACTGTACCTCGGTACGCGTGACAATAAACTAAACTGAACTAAAATAAACTAAACAAATCACCGCTACTCTTTATAGGTAGGGAGGTCGTGTTGCAGTTGTATAAGATGATGGCGAGGCGGAATTTAGAATATTGCATTCAGTTCTGGGCACCATGTTATAGGAAAGATGTTGTCAAGCTGGAACGGATACAGAGAAGATTTACAATGTTGCCAGAACTGGAGGGTCTGCGCTATGGGGAAGGTTGAGCAGGCTGGGTCTCTATTCCAGAGTGGTGAATCTCTGGAACTCTCTGCCACAGAGGGTAGTTGAGGCCAGTTCATTGGCTATATTTAAGAGGGAGTTAGATGTGGCCCTTGTGGCTAAGGGGTTCAGGGGGTATGGAGAGAAGGCAGGTACGGGATACTGAGTTGGATGATCAGCCATGATCATATTGAATGGCGGTGCAGGCTCGAAGGGCCGAATGGCCTACTCCTGCACCTAATTTCTATGTTTCTATGTTTCTATTCCTTGGAGCGCAGGAGGATGAGGGATGATCTTATTGGGGTGTATGAAATCATGAGAGGAATAGACCAGGTAGATGCACAGAGTCTCTTGCCCAGATTAGGGGAATCGAGGGCCAGAGGACATGGGTTCAATGGGAAGGGGAAAAGATTTAATAGGGATCTGAAAGGTAACTTTTTCGCACAAAGGGTGGTGGGTGTATGGAACGAGCTGCCAGAGGAAGTTGTTAAGGCTGGGACTATCCCCAACTTTTAAGAAACAGTTAGACAGGTACATGGACAGGACTGGCTTGGAGGGGTATGAGCCAAACACGGGCTGGTGGGACTAGTGTAGCTGGGGACATGTGGGCAAGTTAGGCCGAAGGGCCGGTTTCCACACTGTGTATCACTCTGCGACTCTCTGGCTCTTTGTGATCTGGGCAGTCTCCCAATTCTGGCAATCAATCTTTTTCCTGTCACCGCTTCATCTGTTGATGCGTTGAACTCCCGTCTCCGTTATGTTTAAATGGAGATGTTCACCATGATTAGTATAAATGGGTTTGTGGCTCCACTAAACTATTTGCAAAAGGAACGTCTTGAGACAGAAGCAAGTACTTGCACGTTAATCTTTAGTGCATTTGTACCTATCATAGAAACATAGAAACATAGAAAATAGGTGCAGGAGGAGGCCATTCGGCCCTTCGAGCCAGCACCGCCATTTATTGTGATCATGGCTGATCATCCCCAATCAATAACCCGTGCCTGCCTTCTCCCCATATCCCTTGACTCCACTAGCCCCTAGAGCTCTATCTAACTCTCTCTTAAATCCATCCAGTGTCTTGGCCTCCACTGCCCTCTGTGGCAGGGAATTCCCATAAATGCACAACTCTCTGGGTGAAAAAGTTTTTTCTCACCTCAGTCTTAAATGACCTCCCCTCTATTCTAAGACTGTGTGTGGCCCCTGGTTCTGGACTCGCCCAACATTGGGAAATTTTTTCCTGCATCTAGCTTGTCCAGTCCTTTTATAATTTTATATGTTTCTATAAGGTATCCCCTCATCCTTCTAAATTCCAGTGAATATCATGTTAAGCGATTGGGTGCCTGGGAATGGAAGTGTTTACCTGAATCCCCTCCGCTCCTCACTTCCCCCGCCTGGCGATGTTGCTTGAAACGGAATGTCCCGGTGAGGTCACCTCTGCTCCGAAGAGTTCCTCTTTGACTCAGGTTTCCAATTGCCTGGCTACAGGACAATATTATCGACATTTATTTCATGGCCATTCCAAGAGAGTAAATTTTATGATTTACAAGAGGCACAAGAGACTACACATGCTGGGAAGTTAAAGCAAACTCCTGCCTTGGGTCAAGCAGAATGTTTTTGGTGATTTACTACTACATCATAGAAACATAGAAAGATAGAAAATAGGTGCTGGAGGAGGCCATTTGGCCCCTCGAGCCAGCACCGCCCTTCATGGTGATCATGGCTGATCGTCCCCTATCAATAACCCGTGCCTCCCCTATCTCCCCATATCCCTTGACTCCACTAGAGCTCTATCTAACTCTCTTTAAAATTCATCCAGTGACTTGGATCCCACTGCCCTCTGTGGCAGGGAATTCCACAAATTCACAACTCTCTGGCTGAAAAAGTTTTTTTTTCTCACCTCAGTTTTAAAAGTCCTCCCCTTTATTCTTCTCTTTATCGAGCTCCTACTGCTACCAGAGCGCCCGGAGAAAACCCACGCAGCGGGTCACGGGGAGAATGTACAAACTCCGTACAGAGAGGCACCCGTAGTCGGGATCGAACCCGGGTCTATGGCGCTGTAAGGCAGCAACTCTACCGCTGCACCACCGTGCCACCGATCTGGGAAATCTGGCAACTCATACCCAGCATATCAGAGCTTCAGAGAACGATTTTCGCAATTCAGAGAGTCTAAAAAATGTAGATTTCAAAGAGTAGGTCTATTCGCGGCCAGCATGCAAAATGTTGCCACACTCCAGCCCATCCTGGGTGGAAGGGATCCAGAATATGTGATGGAGGACCAAGCGGCAATGGGGAGAAGATGTTAACTCCACACACATCAGGACGCTTTAGTTTAGTTTAGTTTAGTTTAGTTTAGTTTAGAGATACAGTGCAGGAACAGGCCCTTCAGCCCACCCAGTCATAAGATCATGTTAGAGGAGTAGCATTAGGTCATTCGACCTATCAAGTTTACTCTGCCATTGTATCATGGGAGCCCGCAGGTCCCTGGTGGGAGACCGCTTTTCGGAGCTCCCGCAACGGCAACTTATCCCGCCAGAATCGCAGGGTTTAAATGAGCGGGGCCTCGCCTTGCCCGGCGCGGCTTAAACGTCCGCGGGACTTACAATCGCCCGCCGAGGGCTCTAACATTAAGAGCCTCGATCAGCTCGATGCAGCAGTTTGACTGCGGGAGAAGAATAAAGAACAGAGAACAGGGAAGAGATAAGACTTTAGCCTTCCATCACAGTGAGGAGGTGTTTGGACATTCACTGTCCAATGTTTGTGTGGAATTGTGTTAATTGTGTGTTTTGTTTTTTTACTGTTATGAGTGCAGGAACGAAATTTCTTTTGAAACTTGTTTGTTTGAAGGACAATAAATGGTATTCTATTCTATTCTTCCCATAACCTCTGACACCCCTATTAATCAGGAATATATCTATCTGTGCCTTAAATATATCCACTGGCTCAGCCTCCACAGCCTTGGGTGGCAAAGAATTCCACAGATTCACCACCCCAACCAAGATTCACCAATCCACACCAACCAGCGACCCCCACACACCAACACTATTGTACGCACTCTAGGGACAATTTACAATTACACTAAGCCAATTAACCTACAAGCCTGTGCGTCTTTGGAGTGTGGGAGGAAACAGGAGCACCTGGGGAAAACCCACTCAAGTCATGGGGGAAACATACAAACTCTGTACAGACAGCACCCGTAGTCAGGATCGAACCCGGCACTGTAAGGGAGCAACTCTCCCCCCGCGCCACCGTAGTGCCCATAAGATGCAAACTCTAAAAGATGGCCAGGTCTCTTGAAGCTCAACAATAGCAGATCTCCCTGCTCAGCCAGTGTGTGACACTTGCCTCTTGATCAGCCCCATCTCAAAAATGACTGCAATTCACGAGTCAGGTCAAGAGTGAAACACAGAAACGTGGAAAATAGGTGCAGGAGTAGGCCATTCGGCCCTTCGAGCCTGCGCTGCCATTCAATATGATCATGGCTGATCATCCAACTCAGTATCCTGTACCTGCCTTTCTCTCCATACCCCCTGATCCCCTTAGCCACAAGGGCCACATCTAACTCCCTCTTAAATATAGCCAATGAACTGGCCTCGACTACCTTCTGTGGCAGAGAATTCCACAGATTCACCACTCTCTGTGTGTGAAAAACAATTTCTCATCTCGGTCCTAAAAGACTTCTCCCTTATCCTTAAGCTGTGACCCCTTGTCCTGGACTTCCCCAACATCGGGAACAATCTTCCTGCATCTAGCCTGTCCAACCCCTTAAGAATTTAGTAAGTTTCTATAAGATCCCCCCTCAATCCTCTAAATTCTAGTGAGTACAAGCTGAGTCTATCCAGTCTTTCTTCATATGAAAGTCCTGCCATCCCAGGAATCAGTCTGGTGAACCTTCTCTGTACTCCCTCTATGGCAAGAATGTCTTTCCTCAGATTAGGAGACCAAAACTGTACGCAATACTCCAGGTGTGGTCTCACCAAGGCCCTGTACCAGTGACACCAGTTCAAAAAGCGTTCAATTCTCATATGTGCCGATGACGGAATAATTAAATTTAACTTGCAATACCATTACGGGCTGGCAACCATGATACACAAAGATCATATACAATGGACAAACATACATAGTCATAGAGTGATACAGTGGAAACAGGCCCTTCAGCCCAACTTGACCACATCAGCAAACATGTCCCATCTACACTAGTCCCACCTGCCTGCTTTTGGCCCATATCCCTCTAAATTCCCTCATCCATACAATAAAAATACTAACCCCAATACAAGTGCAAAAATCCTCTCAAAGTTAATGCAAACAAAGTCTATGGTTCTTAAAGAAATTCCCATAACAAGCTAGGTTTGTGGGCCTGAGGAAAGGTCCAAACCCAAAATGTCACCTATCCATGTTCTCCAGAGGTGCTGCCTGACCCGTTGAGTTACTCCAGCACTTGTTGTGTAAACCAGCATCTGCAACACCGTATTTCTCCACTCTAGGGCTTGTTGGCTAATTGGCTTCCATAAAGTTGCCCCCAGTGCGTAGGGTGGTGGTGATAACATTGGATAAATAAACCTAGTGTGAACGGGCGATAATATGGGACTCATGTCAATGTGATCAGTGGTTGTCGTGGACTTGATGGGCCTCGCTGTATCACTAAACCGAAAAAAAATAGTCGTAAATGAACTTCAAGCTGCCACACCCGATGTAACGCTTGCACCCCCCCCCCTCTCCATCCTTCCCCCAACCACGTCGCACCAGTTTCAAAGTTGTCTTGTTGAGTCTCAAGGGCCTGTCCCACTTACACGACCTTGGCTCGCAAATTACGCGACCTCGTGGTCGCTTGAGGCATATGGGCATCGTATGGCCACGCGGGGCCGGTCCCACTTAGATGCACGCAGTTGTGCGGGGCTGGTCCCGACATCGCACGGGGTTCCGAAATTCTTGCAGTGACTGAAATCTTCGCATGCCAGCGGTCTGTCGGCCTGCATACGCAAGCAGGCGCATTGCGGTCGTACGCAGCGTCTTGACGGCGTATGCCTAGACGTATGCCTGGCGCTGCGTGATGACGTCACCGTCCGAAGCCGTGCGACGCCCATATTCAGTCGGCCCGCCTCCTGCCCAGCTGATTGGTGAGTATGACACAAATTACATCATGCGCAAACTTAGCGCGAACTTAGCGCAAACTTCGCGCGACCTCCGCTTCCGGTTGGTCGCGCCAAACGCACGCAATCGCATGCAAGTGGGACAGCCCCTTCATTGTCTGTAACTCATTTTCACCTAGCACACACCTTTTCTGCATATCTTTCATTCATTTACTCCATATTTCTCTACATCACCGTCTAATATCTCTTGCTTCCCTTCCCCCTGACTCTCAGTCTGAAGAAGCGGCTCGACTCGAAACGTCACCCGTTCCTTTTCTCCACAGATGCTGCCTGACCCGCTGACCCAGGTCAGCTTGTTGCGTCTACACCCGAAATAATATCAGTTGTGGGGAAGGTTTTCTGTCTTGAAACTGTTTGGTTAATGCGTTTTTTTATATTGTGGTTGTTCCACACATGTTCATTTGGATTGGATGTCATGAAAATGGTTACAGATGAGGAGATGTACAGCTGGCATCTCATTGCTGTCGTTTTGTTACACACAGGAGGGTCCACAGCTCCACTCACTGTTTGGCAGCTTTATCAGTGAAATCATTGACATGTTTCTCCCACCTACTGATCACTCCTGGGCCTTCGTCCAGCTCCAGTCCCAGATGAACGCAGCTGCAGAAGGGGAATTATATCTTGTGAGCACGTAGCAATTCGACAGCGCTGGGCCGTTACTCGCTGGCGTTTAGCAGGATGAGAGAGGGGACCCCATTGAAACTTACCAAGTAGTGAAAGGCCTGGATCGAGTGCATGTAGAGAGGATGTTTCAACGAGAGTCCTACAGTTTGTAAACAGGCCCTTCCGCCCAACTTGCCCATACCAGCCAAGACACCCCATCTAAACTAGTTATCACCCACCTGTGTTTAAGAAGGAACTGCAGATACTGGAAAATCGAAGGTACACAAAAATGCTGGAGAAACTCAGCGGGTGCAGCAGCATCTATGGAGCGAAGGAAATGGGCAACGTTTCGGGCTGGCCCAGGATGCGAGAGGGATGGAGAGAGAGGGAAAGCAAGGGTGGCTTGAACTTAGAGAAGTCAATGTTCATACCGCTGGGGTGTAAGCTGCCCAAATGAAATATGAGGTGCTGCTCCTCCAATTTGCGCTGGGCCTCACTCTGACAATGGAGGAGGCCCAGGACAGAAAGGTCAGTGTGGGAATGGGAGGGGGAGTTAAAGTTGTAGTACAAGCCTCAACTACGTCCTTTGGCTCTGTCTGCTTATGTCACTTATTCCTTTTCCCAAAGATGCTGCCTGACCCGCTGAGTTGCTCCAGTATTTTGTGTCGACCTCCTTTACCAACTCATTTCATAGGCCCACCACCCACTATGTGAAAAAGGTTCTGGGGAACAGGCAGAGAGCAATGGAAAATATTAAACATAATCTGAAATATACCAATTAGTTCATCAGACACTTGTAAATGGGGAGGAACTAAAGGGCCTGTCCCACTTGCATGCGATTGCGTGCGTTTGGCGCAACCAAACGGAAGCGGAATTCACGCGAAGTTCGCGTTAAGTTCACGCGTGATGTCATTTACGTCATGGTTACCAATCAGCTGGGCAGGAGGCGGGCCGACTGAATTTGGGCGTCGCACGGCATCAGGCGGTGACGTCATCACGCGATGGCACGCCGGGCGGTGATGTCATCGCACAACGGCACGCACTAGGCGTACGCCGTCAAGACGCTACGTACGACCGCAATGCGCCTGCATGCCGACAGGCCGTTGGCGAGCGAAGATTTCGGCCACTGCCAGAATTTTGAAGCCCCGCGCGATGTCGGGACCAGGCCCGCACAACTCCGCGCTTCTAAGTGGGACCGGCCCCGCACGGCCATACAGTGCCCCTACGCCTCAAGCGACCACGAGGTCGCGTAATTTGCGAGCCAAGGTCATGTAAGTGGGACAGGCCCTTAACCCTGTCATGATCATGATTAATGGACACCATTATAGCATAGGAAAATAGTTTTCACTGGTGATTCTTGACCAATATTTCTTCAATGTTCCTGTCAACATTCATTTAAGGTTAGAGATACAGCATAGAAATAAAGCCACCTGCCCACCAACTTGCCGACCATTGATGGCTGGTTCACACCAGTTATGTTATCCCACTTTTCCAACACAATTTCAGCAGCAATTTACAGTGGACAATCGACCTACAAACCTGCACACCATGGCAAGGCCACCAGCATAATCAAGGACCAGCCTCACTACAAACATTCCTTCTTCTCCCCTCTCCCATCAGCAGAGTGAAAATGCACACTTCCAGATTCAGGGACAGAGTCCTCCCAGCTGTTATCAGGCAACAGAAACATCTTATCACCAACTAGAGAGCAGTGTTGAACTACCATCTACCTCATGAGAGACCATCGGGCTACCAGACTTTAGTGGACTTTATCTTGCATGAAACATCATTCCTTTTTTTCTGTATTGGTTCAGATTCAGATTCAGATTCAGATTCAGATTCAGATTCAATTTTAATTGTCATTGTCAGTGTACAGTACAGAGTCAACGAAATGCATTTAGCATCTCCCTGGAAGAGCGACATAGCAAATGATTTGAATAAATAATAATAAGTGTCCGGGGGGGGGGGGGGTGGTGATTGGCAGTCACCGAGGTACGTTGTTGAGTAGAGTGACAGCCGCCAGAAAGAAGCTGTTCCTCGACCTGCTGGTTCGGCAACGGAGAGACCTGTAGCGCCTCCCGGATGGTAGGAGGGTAAACAGTCCATGGTTGGGGTGAGAGCAGTCCTTGGCGATGCTGAGCGCCCTCCGCAGACAGCGCTTGCTTTGGACAGACTCAATGGAGGGGAGCGAGGAATCGGTGATGCGTTGGGCAATTTTCACCACCCTCTGCAATGCCTTCCGGTCGGAGACAGAGCAAGGGGATCGTCGCTATTTTCCCCATTCTAGGGAGACACAGGGCGTTGCGGTGTGCCCGCGCCGCCGCCATTTTGTCCGTCGGGTTGGGACTTGTAGATGGCTCGATAGAAATCAAATATAGTCTTTCCTTTGAATGGATAGCAATCAACAAAAAAGCTTTTCACTGTACCACGGTACACGTGACAATAAACTAAACTAAACTAAACTAAACTAAACTAAACTAAACTAACTAAACTAACTAAACTAAACTAAACTAAACTAAACTAAACTAAACTAACTAACTAAACTAAACTAACTAAACTAACTAAACTAAACTAAACTGAAACTAAACTAAACTAAACTAACTAAACTAAACTAAACTAAACTAAACTAAACTAAACTAAACTAAACTAAACTAAAATAAACTAAACTAAACTAAACTAAACTAAACTAAACTAACTAAACTAAAAACTAAACTAAACTAAACTAACTAAACTAAAAACTAAACTAACTAAACTAAACTAAACTAAACTAAACTAAACTAAAAACTAACTAAACTAAACTAAATTAAACTAAACGAAACTAAACTAAACGAAACTAAACTAAACTAAACCAAACTAAACTAACTAAACTAAATAAAACTAAACTAATCTAAACTAAACTAACTTAAACTAAACTAAACTAATCTAAACTTAAACTCAATTAAACTAAACCTTTCCACCTGTTTTATTCCATTTGCAATCTTGGATAAGTTATGTTCTACCTCACCCCTAAGCAATTAATATAAATACTAAACAATTAAGGGCAGGAACTGATCGCTGGATTAATACAGCACAGAAACAGGCCCTTCGGCCCAATTCACCCGTGCTGACCTATGATGGATGATACATTTGCCTCTATATCTTTCCTATCCATGTACCGGTCAACATTATTGTTTATGCTTGATGTTGTCAGGACTCGCAGGCCTGAGCTATCGGGAGAGGTTGAGGAAGGAATTTATTCCTTGGAGCATAGGAAGATGAGGGGTGATCTTGTCGAGGTGTACAAGATTGTGAGACGAATAGATGGGGTAGGTGCACAATCTTTCACCAAGAGTTGGTGAAACAAGAACCAGAGGACATAGGTTTAAGCTGAGGGAGATAAGATACAATTAGGAACCTGAGGGCAACTTTTATACACAAAGGGTGGTGGGTGTATGGTAGGTATGTAGTTGAGGCAGTGACTATCGCAACATTTAAGAAACATTTAGACAGGTAGATGGGCAGGACAGGTTTCGAAGGATGTGGGCCAAATGCAGGCAGGTTAGACTAGTGTAACTGGGGCACGATGGTCGGTGTGGACAAGTTGGGCCGAAGGGCCTGTTTCCACGCTGTATGACTCTATGACTCTAAGGCTCTATGTTGTTACTGTACCTGCCACAACCAATTCCTCTGGCAGCTCGTTCCATGTACCCATCACCCTCAGAGTGAAGCTGTTGCCCCCTTAGCCTTACATTCCCACTAAATCTTTCCCCTCGCACCTGGACTTCATCCTTTTAAGGTGTAAGTTGAAGAAAGCCACTGAAATGTGCTTGCAAGGGACCCAGTTGGATTCATAAGCAACTGCTAGTGATGTGTTAGGAACAGCGTAGCCTATAAAATGAATCAGTTATAAGAGGGAAAAAATGTACCTTTCGTATTCCCCATCTGCCATAGATCTATTTAAGGAGTTTTGCAAAGATTTGGACTGGTACCAAATTTCTGAAGTATTTTGTTCTTTGATCCATTGCTCTCAGTTCATTTTGATATCAATTCAGAATAGACTCTGAGATTCCTGTTGGCAATCATTCAAAGCACAAGAGGATTTTTGATGTTTGGTGCAACAGCCCTGTAACTTCTGGTGGGTTGAAGGAGGTAGAAGTGGGCACATATGCAGTTGAAAGCCGGTATCACCAACATTATCTTAAACCAGTGGAAAGAATTTAAAGGGTGAATGGTATTTTCCATGCAAGGTAAGAGCATAAAGTCCCCTTAGAAAACTATCAAAAGATTCTGCCCGTAGCCACAATATTTCACTTTCTTCAATGTTTGGGACTGAACGGTAAAAAGGTCACAAGTGATTGGAGCAGAATTAGGCCATTCAGCTCATCCAGTCCACCATTCAATTATGCCTGATCTATCTCTCCCTCCTAACCCAATTCTCCTGCCTTCTCCCCAAAACCCCTGACACCCATACTAATCAAGAATTTATCAATCTGCCTTGAAAATATCCATTGACCTGGCCTTCACAGCATTCTGTGCCAAAGAATTCCTCAGATTCACCAACCTCTGCTGAAAGAAATCCCTCCTCATCTCCTTCCTAAAGGAACGGCCTTTAATTCTGAGGTGATCTCCAGTCCTACACTCTCCAACTCATAGAAACATCCTCTCCACATCCATTCTATCTAAGCCTTTCACTAATCGGTAAGTTTCAATGAGGTCCCCTCTCTCATCCTTCTAAACTCCAGCAATATACTTGGCAAGCAAGTATTTTTCTATGTGTAGGAAGGAACTGCCTAGGGAGGTTTGTACAGAAGGTAGACACAAAATTGTGGAATAACTGGGCGCAGCGGTAGAGTCGCTGCCTTACAGCACCAGGGACCCAGGTTCAATCCTAACTACAGGTGCTGTCTGTACGGCATTTGTACGTTCTGCCTGTGATCTGCATGTGTTTTCTCCAGAATCTCCCGTTTCCTCCCACACTCTAAAGCTGCACAGGTTTGTAGATTAATTGGCTTGGTGAAATTGTAAATTGTCCCAAGTGTGTGTAGGAGAGTGTTAGGTTATAATAAATATTATCAACATTTATTTCATGGCCATTCCAATGGAGTAAATGCGATGATTTACAAGAGGCACAAGAGACTACTCATGCTGGAATCTGGGCAGTAAAAGCAAACTCCTGCTTTGGGTTGAGTGGATTATTTTTAGTGATTTACTACATCATAGAAACATAGAAAATAGGTGCAGGACGAGAACATTTGGCCCTTCGAACCTGCACCGCCATTCATGGTGATAATAGACAATAGACGTCCTCAACTCCAAAAAGACGAAGGAGATTATTGTTGACTTCAGGCAGACCAGAGGAGGCAGTCATACCCCCATCCATATAAACGGGACTGAAGTGGAGCGCGTCTCCAGCTATAAATTCCTCGGAGTACATATCTGGGAGGATTTGTCCTGGTCCCTCAACACCTCCAAGCTAATCAAAAAGGCCTATCTAGCTCTCTCTTGAGGAGGCTCAAGAAAGCCCACCTCCACCCCCTCGGATCCAGACCAACTTTTACCGCTGTACCACAAATCTCTGTGACCAAAAGTGCTTCACGGTCTGGTTCTAAAGCTGCACTGCTGCGGACAGGAATTCCTAAACTGGTGGGAAAAACCCAGCACATCATCGGTGCCCCGCTCCCTGCCATGGATGCCCTCCACCGAAAACGGTGTCTGAGACGGGCTGGGAAGATCATCAAAGACCCCTCACAGCCCAACCATGGACTGTTTGCCCTCCTCCCATCAGGGAGGCGGTACAGGAGCCTCAGGTCACGTACTAGTAGGATGAGGAACAGCTTCTACAACAATACAATCACATTGCTGAACTCGGAGTCCCGCCGATAGATTTCTCTGGTCCCTCCGTCCCCTTTGTTTAATTATTCTGTATTTCCTGATTATTCTGTATCTTCCCTCTCTATCTATTTTTTTTGTTTTCTTTATGTACAACTACTACGGACTGACGCAAAACTGCATATTGTTGTACTGATACTTGTATTTGTGCGATGACATTAAAGTTGAATTGAATTGAATTGACTTTCTTCACTGCCTGCTGTACCTGCATGCTTACTTTCATAGGCTGATGAACAAGGACCCCCAGATCCCGTTGTACTTCCCCTTTTCCCAACTTGATGCCATTTAGATAGTAATCTGCCTTCCTGTTTTTGATACCAAAGTGGATAACCTCACATTTATCCACATTAAACTTCATTTGCCATGCATCTGCCCACTCCCCCAACCTGTCCAAGTCACCTTGCATTCTCATAGCATCATGGCAGATCATCCACAATCAGTAATCCGTGCCTGCCATGCCTTTGTTTAACACGGGGATCGCTGGTCAGTGTAAACTCAATGGACCAGTGTTCAGTGCTGTATCTCGAAAATGAAAACTAAAACTGTGGGACAGGTAGCATCTCTGGAGAAAAGGAACAGGTGACGTATCAGGTCGGAATCCTTCTTTAGATTTGGCATTTTTATGTTTCACTAGACTAAGTGCAGACCCGTTGGGGAGCTGATGACGCTGTTTTTGAAATGAGGCCCTCCCGCTGATGTCACTGGAAGGTGGTGGAATATTCTGTTTCGCTGTACCGTTGGTGGGGGGCATTGTGACGTCACTGGAAACTGGTGTTTTAAAAGGTGGTTTGGGCTTTTTTTGAAACTTTAATCATGAATAACCTGGGGGGGCGGAGGGGCGAGTGGGGTGAATAATTGATTGGTGCACTGTGAGTGGCATTGTGACATCATCAGTGGAAAGCCCTGGAAAAAGGCTGTGTGTGAGAACAGTTTTTTGCCTTTTTTTAAAACTTAAATCGTCGATAACTTGTGAAATATAGGATGAAATCTTAAGTGAACCTGATTACTGCGTGGAGGGGAAAAATGTGAGTTAGAATATGTAAAAATGTAAGCGCTAGCACGTACCGTTTTGACAAATGTAGAAAAATACATACATACACACGCACACGTACACACACGTATACATACATACAAGATGAGACTTTTATAGGTATATAGATAGTGGGGATTATTGTATCTAATTTTAATTGTTGAAACTTACCAAATAATGAAAGGCCTGGATTAAGCACATGTGCAGAGGGTGTTTCCACTAGTAGGAAAGTCTAGGACCAGAGGTCATAGCCTCAGAATAAAAGGACATATCTTTGAAAAGGAGATGAGGAGGAATCTCTTTAGTCAGAGGGTGGTGAATCTGTGGAATTCATTGCCACAGATGGCCGTGGAGGCCACATCATTGGGTATTTTTAAAGCAGAGTTCTTGATTAGTACGCGTGTCAGAGGTTATGGGAGAAGGCAAGAGAATGGGGTAGAGAGGGAAATATAGATCAGCCATGATTGAATAGAATTGATGGACCGAATGACCTAATTCTATTCCTATTCTTTATGACCTTACGTCAACACCCGAGGTCAGGATCGAACCCGGGTCTCTGGTGCTGTGAGGCAGCAGCTCCACCAGCTGTTCCACTGTGCCTCCCTTCATTTTAGTGATGGTCAATGTCACCTGTCGTTACATTTTAAACAAAGTACCTCTCTTATGCTAATTTGGCAACTGAAAAATGTTAGTGTTTTAATTTATTTTGAAATATTTATTTTCCACATATGGCAAATCAGAGCGACAAGTACGTGAGTGACAAGTACCTGATTAACAATCTTATATGTTTCAATGAGATGCCCACTCATCCTTCTAAACTCCAGAGCGTACAAGCCCAGACACTCCATTCTCTCAGCATATGACAGTCCCGAGTCAAGAGTCAAAAAAGTGTTTTATTGTCTGAAGAAGGATCTCGACCTGAAACATCACCTGTCTGTCCCAATAGACATTAGCAATAGACAATAGGTGCAGGAGGAGGCCATTTGGCCCTTCGAGCCAGCACCGCCATCCAATGTGATCATGGCTGATCATCCACAATCAGTACCCCATTCCTGCCTTGTCCCCATATCCCCTGACTCCGCTATTTTTAAGAGCCCTATCTAGCTCTCTCTTGAAAGCATCCAGAGAACCGTCCTCCACTGCCCTCTGAGACAGAGTATTCCACAGACTCACCACTCTGTGAGAAAAAAGTGTTTCCTCATCTCCGTTCTGAATGGCTTACCCCTTATTCTTAAACTGTGGCCTCTGGTTCTGGACTCCCCAAACATTGGGAACATGCCTCTAGTGTGTCCAAACCCTTAACAATCTTATATGTTTCAATGAGATACAATACAATACAATACAATACAAAGCACTTTATTTTTCCCCGAGGGGCAATTCAGATGTCCTTGCAGCACACTAATAAAAATACAACATAGCATTCAAGAAGTTTAACATTAGAATATAAAAACATCCCCCCACAATGGTTCCCACTGTGGGGGAAGGCACAAAGTCCAGTCCCCATCCTCTTGTCCACCCAGAGTCGGGCCTATTGAGGCCTCCACAGTCGCCGCTACGGGGGCCCGATGTTCCCGGCCGTTCTCGCTGGGTGATGGTACTCCGGCGTCGGGAGAACCCTCAGCAGCTTGGGGTGCCAGGAACGGCCGCCCTCCTACCGGAGACCGCGGCTTCCAAGCCAACAGACCGCGCCGAACGGAGCCCCACACACTGGCGATCTCGGCGAGAGATCCCAGGCTCCGAGATGTAAGTTCAGCGCCGCAGCTGGCCGCTCCACAGAACCCCGGCTCCACGATGTTATTATCGGCGGTCCCAGCATACTGGAGTTCCAGCGCGGCGACCCAGACAAGGCATCGCCCGCTCCGCAACAGCGCTCCAGTGCCGCGCCGCCGCCAAAGCCCAGGCTCCGGCCAGGTCCCCTCAGGAAACGTCGCTCCAGGACCCGCTGGTAGGCCGCGAGGACAGGTCGAAGGTGCTGCTCGGAGGAAGGCAGCCTCTCCGACCAGGTAGGGACTTGAAAAGCTGAGATCACCTCTCATCCTTCTAAACTCCAGAGTGTACAAGCCCAGCTGCTCCATTCTCTCAGCATTCAACAGTCCCGCCATCCCGGGAATTAACCTTGTAAACCTACACTGCACTCCCTCAATAGCAAGAATGGGGACCAAACTCAAATTAGGGGACCAAAACTGCACACAACTGCATCCCGCTGAGTTACTCTAGCAATTTGTGTGTATCTTCAGTGTGTCCCAGATAGAATATTGAAACTTTTACTTGCAGCAGCACAACAGAATATGTAACATAGTACACTGTAAACAATATAATAAATGAGAGAAAAAAAGATACGCGGTGAAAAATGTGGCGTTTAAGAGTGTTTTAGATGGGCACATGGATATGCAGGGAATGGATAGATATAGACCAAGCACTCCCAGGCAGGTGAAGTCAATGAGGGGGGAACCTCAATGAAACATACAGAATAGTGAAAGGCTTGGATAGAGTGGATGTGGAGTGGATGTTTCCACTAGTGGGAGAGCCTAGGACTGGAGATCATAGCCTCAGAATTAAAGGACTTTCTTTTAGAGAGATGAGGGGAAATTTCTTTAGTCAGAGGGTGGTGAATCAGTAGGATTGTTTGCCACAGAAGGCTGTGGGGGCCACAAGTCAGGGGATATATTTAAGGCAGCGATACATAGATTCTTGATTAGTGCGGGTGTCAGAGGTTATGGGGAGAAGGCAGGAGAATGGGGTTAGGAGGGAGAGGTAGATCAGCCATGATTGAATGGCTCAGTAGACTTGATGGGCCGAATGGCCCAATTCTACACCTATTCCTTATGACTTTATGACATTGTTAACCTGGTATCTTGTTCCGCGCTTACTTTGTGGGCCAAAAGGCTTGTTCCTTTCCTATACTGTTCTATATTCTACTTGGGTAGAATGGCTTTAATGTGTGCTGCATATGAAATGGCTTTGCAATTTGCAGAATTACACTCCAGTAGTACTTTGATAAAAAAAATCCCCCAGGCCCCTGAATGTTTGTATGGGTTTCTTGTAGCTCAGAGCCGAGAATGAGGCAGGTTCTGATTGAACACTTGAAAGGATAAAAGAAAATTGGCCAACACAATGATGGAAGGCAACTTTACAGAACTTGAATCTCTGCATCTGTGAGCCTCACCAATCTTCTGACAGACTCACTCTTACGTAAGAAAGTCAATCCTTTGCAATTAAGTCAAAGAACGGCCGGCAAGGAAGGTTATTACATAGAAACATAGAAAATAGGTGCAGGAGTAGGCCATTCGGCCCTTCGAGCCTGCACCGCCATTCAATATGATCATTGCTGATCATCCAACTCAGTATCCTGTACCTTGCAGTTCCCTCTTTAACACTGTGTACACTCTACTGCGTTATCTCTTCAAGATATGCCTACCTTGAAGAAGTTCTCCTCTTCTCTCCGGAGACCTATTTCCTTCGCTCCATAGATGCTGCTGCACCCGCTGAGTTTCTCCAGCTTTTCTGTGTAACCTTCGATTCTCCAGCATCTGCAGTTCCCTCTTTAACACTGTGCACACTCTACTGCGTTATCTCTTCAAGATATGCCTACCTTGAAGAAGTTCTCCTCTTCTCTCCGGAGACCTATTTCCTTCGCTCCATAGATGCTGCTGCACCCGCTGAGTTTCTCCAGCTTTTCTGTGTAACCTTCGATTCTCCAGCATCTGCAGTTCCCTCTTTAACACTGTGTACACTCTACTGCGTTATCTCTTCAAGATATGCCTACCTTGAAGAAGTTCTCCTCTTCTCTCCGGAGACCTATTTCCTTCGCTCCATAGATGCTGCTGCACCCGCTGAGTTTCTCCAGCTTTTCTGTGTAACCTTCGATTCTCCAGCATCTGCAGTTCCCTCTTTAACACTGTGTACACTCTACTGCGTTATCTCTTCAAGATATGCCTACCTTGAAGAAGTTCTCCTCTTCTCTCCGGAGACCTATTTCCTTCGCTCCATAGATGCTGCTGCACCCGCTGAGTTTCTCCAGCTTTTCTGTGTAACCTTCGATTCTCCCGCGTATGGAGTTACCGCTTTACCTCTTTGTACACTCTACTGCGTTATCTCTTCAAGATATGCCTACCTTGAAGAAGTTCTCCTCTTCTCTCCGGAGACCTATTTCCTTCGCTCCATAGATGCTGCTGCACCCGCTGAGTTTCTCCAGCTTTTCTGTGTAACCTTCGATTCTCCAGCATCTGCAGTTCCCTCTTTAACACTGTGTACACTCTACTGCGTTATCTCTTCAAGATATGCCTACCTTGAAGAAGTTCTCCTCTTCTCTCCGGAGACCTATTTCCTTCGCTCCATAGATGCTGCTGCACCCGCTGAGTTTCTCCAGCTTTTCTGTGTAACCTTCGATTCTCCAGCATCTGCAGTTCCCTCTTTAACATCCTGTACCTGCCTTCTCTCCATACCCCCTGATCCCTTTAGCCACAAGGGCCACATCTAACTCCCTCTTAAATATAGTCAATGAACTGTGGCCTCAACTACCTTCTGCGGCAGAGAATTCCACAGATTCACCACTCTCTGTGTGAATTTTCTTTTTCTCATCTCGGTCCTAAAAGATTTCCCCCTTATCCTTAAACTGTGACCCCTTCTTCTGGACTTCCCCAACATCGGGAACAATCTTCCTGCATCTAGCCTGTCCAACCCCTTAAGAATTTTGTAAGTTTCTATAAGATTCGCCCTCAATCTTCTAAATTCTAGCGAGTACAAGCCGAGTCTATCCAGTCTTTCTTCATTACGGAAAGTGGTGTACACTGCCCAGTCCACCACAGGTTCCGACCTCACCACCATCGAAGGGATCTACAGGAGGCGCTGCCTCAAAAAGGCAGCCAGCATCATCAGAGACCCACACCACCCTGGCCAGGCGCACACATTTCACTCCTGCCATCAGGAAGAAGGTACGGGAATCTGAAAACTGTTACCTCCAAGTTCAAAGAACAGCTTCTTCTCAACAACCGTTGAGTGAGGGGCAGCACGGTGGTGCAGCGGTAGAGTTGCTGCCTTATAGCGTCAGAGACCCTGGTTCGATCCTGACCACAGGTCCTGTCTGTATGGAATTTGGACATTCTCCCTGTGACCGCGTGGATTTTCTACGGGGATTTTCGCCAGTCTCCTCACACGTCCCAAAGATGTGCCGGTTTGTAGGTTACTTGGCTTCTGTATATTGTCCTTAATGTTAGTTAGTTAGTTTAGTATATTGTCACTTGTACCAAAGTCCAGTGAGAAGCTCTTGTGGAGTGCTAACCAGTCAGCGGGAAGACAATACATGATTACTATTGAGCCATTTACAGTGTATAGATAAATGAAAAGGGATAACCTTGTGTGAGATAGAACCAGTGTACGGGTCATTGTAGGCTGGCATGGACTCGGTGGGCCGAAGGGAGTGTTTCCACGCTGTATCTCTAAACTAAAGGGCCTGTCCCACGAGCATGCGACTCCATGCGGCAAGCGCGACCTAACGTGGTCACTTGAGCCGTACGGCCTAGCGGGGCCGGTCCCACTTCGATCGCCGGAGCCGTATGGTCCCGACATCGCGCAGGGCTCCAAAAAACTGACCGTGTTCAAATATTCCGCCCGGCAACGGCCTGCCGGCCCACAGCCGCCTCGACGCCGTACGTCACGCGCGAACTTCCCGCGGACTTCGCTCGCACTTCATGTCACTCACTCGACCACCGCGCGGCCCCCGCTTCTGGTTAGGTCGCGCTTACCGCATGGAGTCACATGCTCGTGGGACAGGCCCTTAACCTAAACTAAACTAATAACAGGATACCGATACTTTATTTTAGATTACTTTGAGAACATACAAACTCCGTACAGACAGCACCCGTAGTCAGGATCGAACCCAGGTCTCTGGCGCTGTGTGGCAGCAACTCTACCGCTGCGCCATCATGCCATCCGTGCAAGTAAGAATATTTTTTATCCTTTGTCAGTACCTATGGCATAGAAACATAGAAACATAGAAAATAGGTGCAGGAGTAGGCCATTCGAGCCTGCACCGCCATTCAATATGATCATGGCTGATCATCCAAAATCAGTACCCCATTCCTGCTTTTTCCCCATAATCCCTTATAACCATATAACCATATAACAATTACAGCACGGAAACAGGCCATCTCGACCCTTCTAGTCCGTGCCGAACACATAATCTCCCCTAGTCCCATGCACCTGCGCTCACACCACACAGCCACCTTGATTCAGTACTAAGAGCTATATCTAATTCTTTCTTGAATACATCCAGTGAATTGGCCTCCACTGCCTTCTGTGGCAGAGAATTCCACAGATTCACAACTCTCTGGGTGAAAAGTTTTTTTCTCATCTCAGTCCTATATCACTAGGATATCTGAATTTTCCTGAAAAGGGGATTAATAAAGTATCTATCTATCTATCTATCTATCTATCTATCTATCTATCTATCTATCTATCTATCTATCTATCTATCTATCTGTCTCCCTGTCTATCTATCTATCTATTTGTCTCTCTATCTATCTATTTGTCTCTCTATCTATCTATTTGTCTCTCTCTCTCTCTCTCTATCTCTCTATCTCTCTATCTCTCTATCTCTCTATCTCTCTATCTCTCTATCTATCTATCTATTCCCTTATTGTTAAACTGTGACCCCTGGATCTGGACTTCCCCATCATCGGGAACATTTTTTCTGCATCCAACCTGTCCAATCCCTGAAGAATTATGAGAATTAGGTTTTTATAAGATTCCCTCTCATCCTAAATTCCAAGGAACACAACCTCAGCTGAAACCATTCTTTCATCATATGTCACTTAAACACACATGACTCTTGAAGTGACATGACCTGAAAGTATAGTAACTCTTATGAAAGAACATTGGCCCTCGGACTACTCTTGATCGGTCTTAGCTTTACCATATAACCATATAACAATTACAGCACGGAAACAGGCCATCTCGACCCTTCTAGTCCGTGCCGAACACGTATTCTCCCCTAGTCCCATCTACCTGCGCTCAGACCATAACCCTCCATTCCTTTCCCGTCCATATAACTATCCAATTTATTTTTAAATGATAAAAACGAACTTGCCTCCACCACCTTCATTGGAAGCTCATTCCACACAGCTACCACTCTCTGAGTAAAGAAGTTCCCCCTCATGTTACCCCTAAACTTCTGTCCCTTAATTCTCAAGTCATGTCTCCTTGTTTGAATCTTCCCTACTCTCAGTGGGAAAAGCTTATCCACGTCAACTCTGTCTATCTATAGCGCAGCTGACAGACGTCTGGACTGACATCTTCAACCTGTCACTTGCCCAAGCAGTTGTCCCCACTTGCCTTAAAGCCACCTCCATCGTGCCAGTGCCAAAACACTCCACTGCGGCAAGCCTCAACGACTTCCGCCCAGTTGCACTTACCCCCATCATCACCAAGTGCTTCGAGAGGCTGGTCCTGGCACACCTCAAAAGCTGCCTACCCCCCACACTGGATCCCTATCAGTTTGCCTACCGCAAGAACAGGAGTACGGAGGATGCCATCTCAACGGCACTTCACTCCGCCCTCTCCCACCTTGACAACAGAGACACTTATGTAAGAATGCTGTTCATCGATTACAGCTCAGCATTCAACACCATTATTCCATCAAAACTGATCACCAAACTCGGTAACCTGGGCATCGACCCCTCCCTCTGCAACTGGATACTGGACTTTCTAACCAACAGACCCCAGTCTGTGAGGTTAGACAAGCACACCTCTTCAACCCTCACCCTGAACACCGGCGTTCCTCAGGGCTGTGTGCTGAGCCCCCTCCTCTACTCCCTCTTCACCTATGACTGCACACCTGTACATGGTACTAACACCATCATCAAGTATGCAGATGATACAACGGTGATTGGCCTCATCAGCAACAACGATGAGCTGGCCTACAGGGAGGAGGTCCAGCACTTAGCAGCATGGTGCGCTGACAACAACCTGGCCCTTAACTCCAAGAAGACCATGGAGCTCATTGTAGACTTCAGGAAGTCCAGAGGCGGCACGCACACCCCCATCCACATTAACGGGACGGAGGTGGAACGTGTTTCTAGCTTCAGGTTCCTGGGAGTCAACATCTCCGATGACCTCTCTTGGACCCACAATACCTCTACTCTGATCAAGAAGGCTCATCAGCGTCTCTTCTTCCTGAGGAGACTGAAGAAGGTCCATCTGTCTCCTCAGATCCTGGTGAACTTCTACCGCTGCACCATCGAGAGCATCCTTACCAACTGCATCACAGTATGGTATGGCAACTGCTCTGTCTCCGACCGGAAGGCATTGCAGAGAGTGGTGAAAATTGCCCAACGCATCACCGGTTCCACGCTCCCCTCCATTGAGTCTATCCAAAGCAAGCGCTGTCTGCGGAGGGCGCTCAGCATCGCCAAGGACCGCTCTCACCCCAACCATGGACTGTTTACCCTCCTACCATCCGGGAGGCGCTACAGGTCTCTCCGTTGCCGAACCAGCAGGTCAAGGAACAGCTTCTTTCCGGCGGCTGTCACTCTACTAAACAACGTACCTCGGTGACTGCCAATCACCCCCCCCCCCCCGGACACTTATTATTTTTTTTATTCAAATCGTTTGCTATGTCGCTCTTCAAGGGAGATGCTAAATGCATTTCGTTGTCTCTGTACTGTACACTGACAATGACAATTAAAATTGAATCTGAATCTGAATCTATCCCTCTCATCATTTTAAAAACCTCTATCAAGTCCCCCCTTAACCTTCTGCGCTCTAAAGAATAAAGACCTAACTTGTTCAACCTTTCTCTGTAACTTAGTTGCTGAAACCCAGGCAACATTCTAGTAAATCTCCTCTGTACTCTCTCTATTTTGTTGACATCCTTCCTATAATTAGGCGACCAAAATTGTACACTATACTCCAGAATTGGCCTCACCAATGCCTTGTACAATTTTAACATTCCATCCCATACTTCTATACTCAATGCTCTGATTTATAAAGGCCAGCACACCAAAAGCTTTCTTTACCACCCTATCTACATGAGATTCCACTTTCAGGGCACTGTGCATAGTTATTCCCAGATCCCTCTGTTCACCTGCATTCTTCAATTCCCTACCATTTACCTTGCACTAAACTTTATTCCCTTATCATGTATCGACACACTGTGAATGACTTGGTCGTAATCAAGTACTGTCTTCCTGTAGACTGGATAATGAGCGGCAAAAGCTTCTCGGAACACGTGACAATAAACTTAAGTGAAAATTTTGGGCGACTCCGGAGTTATAATGTGTTGCACGGGATTACAATCAATGGCGAATGCTCACTCAATCCCTTCCAAATAATTAATGGCACAACTCTGATTCCAAGGTGTTTAAGAGGGAACTGCAGATGCTGGAGAATCGAAGGTTACACAAAAAAGCTGGAGAAACTCAGTGGGTGCAGCAGCATCTATGGAGCGAAGGAAATAGGCAACGTTTCGGGCCGAAACGTTGCCTATTTCCTTCGCTCCATAGATGCTGCTGCACCCGCTGAGTTTCTCCAGCTTTTTTGTGTAACCTCTGATTCCAAGGTTTCTGATTCATAACCCATATATCTAGACTCGGTAAGGTTCCAGGGTTTAAAGAAAATCCATTTATCCAATTCACCTGATAATTAAGTCTTCACAATGCTAACGTAAGTGTTAACACGCGTGTCGACCTGCGAAGGTGCGTCTGGATGTGCGGGATAAACTCCACTGACAATGTCTCCTTGATGTCTCCAACTAAGAGTGCCACATTGAGACTTTCAAGCCATTCAAGTCTAAAAGCTTTCCTTTTTATCTTGCCCAGATGCGGGTGGGAGGCATTGAGTAAGCCCCTTTTCGTCTTTATTGTTCTGGTCCTCATCCAAGAAAGGAAAAAAAATGAGTTATATTACTGACTGGATAGCTACATATATCATATTTAATTGGAAAATAATTCCTAAGCCCATTAAATGAAATGACCCTGCTGAACCATATTCAGTCAAAGTAATCATTTCATTGCTGCTAAGAATCATCTGTCATTTTGATAGTTCGCCAGAACATTAGCCATTTTATATTTCGGATGTCTGACCACGACACATAGCTCCACCAGCTCATGGGTGGGAAGGAACTGCAGATGCCGGTTTAAACCGAAGATGGACACAAAGAGCTGGAGTAATTCAGTGGGTCAGGCAGTATCTCTGGAAAAAAGGGATAGGTGACGTTTCGGGTCAAGATCCTTCTTCAGACTGAAGACTGAAGAAGAGTCTCGACCTGAAACGTCATATATTCCTTTTCACCAGAGATGCTGTCTGAAGTGCTGAGTTACTCCAGTTTTTTGTGTCTATCCATAACATAGAAACATAGAAAATAGGTGCAGGAGGAGGCCATTCGGCCCTTCGAGCCAACACCACCATTCATTGTGATCAAGGCTGATCAATAACCCGTGCCTGCCTTCTCCCCATATCCCTTGACTCCACTAGCCCCTAGAGCTCTATCTAACTCGCTCTTAAATCCATCCAGTGAATTGGCCTCCACTGCCCTCTGTGGCAGGGAATTCCACAAATTCATAACTCATACATGGTTTGGCAGTGTCTGCTATTATGTTTCTAGTTGCTTGTGCCAATGGTCTTCGAAGTGTTTACTTTAGTTTAGTTCATTGTCACATGTACCGAGGTACAGTGAAAAGCCTTTGTTGCGTGTTGGCAGAAAAACAATACGTGATTTTAAATCGAGCCATTCACAGTGTTCAGATACATGATAAGGGAATAATGTTTAGAGCAAGATAAAGCCAGTAAAGTCCGATCAAGGATAGTCCAAGGGTCACCAATGAGGTAGATAATAGTTCAGCACTGCTCTCTGGTTGTGGTAGGATGTTTCAGTTGCCTGATAACAGCTGGGAAGAAACTGTCTCTGATTCTGGAGGTGTGCGTTTTCACACCTATACCTTTTGCCTGATGGGAGAGGGGAGAAGAGGGAGTGGCCGGGGTGCGAGATGCCCTTCACGCAGAGAGTGGTGAATCTGTGGAATTCTCTGCCACAGAAGGTAGTTGAGGCCACAGTTCATTGGCTATATTTAAGAGGGAGTTAGATGTGGCCTTTGTGGCTAAAGGTATCAGGGGGGTATGGAGAGAAGGCAGGTACAGGCTACTGAGTTGGATGATCAGCCATGATCATATTGAATGGCGGTGCAGGCTCGAAGTGCCGAATGGCCTATTCCTGCATCTATTTTCTATGTTTCTATGTTTCTATTATGCTGCGGGCCTTGTCGAGGCAGCGTGAGGTGTAGATTGAGTCAATGGAAGGGAGGTTGGTTTGTGTGACGGTCCGGGCTGCGTCCACAATTCGCTGCAATTTCTCGTGGTCTTGGATGGAGCTGTTCCCAAACCAAGCTGTGATGCATCCCGGTAAAATGCTTTCGACGGCGCTGGTGTGAGCAACCACACATTTGCAGCTCTCTGTGAAGATAATGCAAGTACATCTTAAAGAAAGCAACTGACCATGATGGTGTATCTGGCGTTCTTAAGGAATCAGCCAGGCTAGATGCAGGAAAAATGTTCTCCATGTTTTTTTTTATTTATTTTTTTTGTTTTTTTTGTTTTTTTTAATCAAAAAATTTATTCAATTATTAAAAAATAATATTTACACTACAATAAAACAAGCCAGAACCCACCACCATAAATACAATACAAACATATATCCATAATAAACTATTATACAATTATGATACAATCCTTATTGAGGATACATTCAACACCCTGCGGAGCCCAGCGGTCCCGGAACTCCCTCAGGGTGCCCACAGACAGGGCGTATTCCCTTTCTAATCCCACCCGGGCACGGACGTAACCCCGGAAAAGGGGATGTTCTCCATGTTGGGGGGGGAGGGGGGGAGTCCAGAACCGGGGCTCACAGTTTAAGAGTAAGGTGTAAGCCGTTTAGGGCTGAGATGAGGAAAAAATTTCACCCAGAGAGTTGTAAACCTGTGGAATTCTCTGCCACAGAAGGAAGTGGAGGCCGATTCACTGAAGGGGATAGCCTGTAGTGTAAGGTAAAGCCAGCAAAGTCCGATCAAGGACAGTCAAAGGGTCACCAATGAGGTAGTTAGTAGTTCAGCACTGCTGTCTGGTTGTGGTAGGATGATTCAGTTGCCTGATAACAGCTGGGAAGAAACTGTCTCTGAATCTGGAGGTCTAATGGATTTGAAGACGGGTTTTAAAGGTTAGCTTCAAGGCAGAGTCGGTGTGTGGTGAGTCAGTGCATTGCCACTTTTCATTTCATTGCACATCTCATATGTGTTTTTGACGAATAAACTAGACTTGACTTGAGTGGCTTGCTGCCAGTGCAGAGGCTAAAACAAGCTGATGTCTGGTAGACTAGTCATTAAATGAATAGTTCAGCATCCAGAACATTGGCCCAACGAGCAACATCTGTGCACAAATTTAGTTTAGTTTAATTTAGTTTTGAGACACCTATGCACTAGTTCTATCCTGAACCCGAGGAACAATTTTACTGAAGCCAATTAACGTACAAATCCGACACACCATGGGCAGAACGTGGGTGCAGTGATAAAGTCGCAGTGGGTTTTCTCCAGATGCTCCGGTGTCCTCCCACACTCAAAGACGCAAGGGTCTCATGGCATCCTAAGGTCATAAGTGACAGGAGCAGAATTAGGCCATTCGGCCCATCAAGTCTACTCCGCCATTCAATCACAGCTGATCTATCTCTCCCTTCTATCCCCATTCTCCTGCCTTCTCCCCATAACTGCTGACACCCGTACTAATCAAGAATCTATCTATCTTTGCCTTAAATTAATTAGTAGGACTGGGTGTTACAATCCCTATGATTCCACTACAATTGACATTCTTGGGGATGACCACTAGGTGAATTTGCTACCAATCAGATACATCTTTAGTTGGGTACCTCAACATCACTGGGCCTTTCGGCCTTTTATCACAAGACTCCCTCAGTCGAGGCAGGCCCACCGCAGTGTGATCAGACCTGGGTGTGTGTCTTATGGTTAGCCTCTAGATGGTCACGTGGCAGCCCAGACAGCATCTTTCCTCTTCAGCCACAGCCAGTGACTGCTCCATTCAGTGGCATTGGCAAGTTCTTTTATTGCTATCCTTTGTGACTGCCCCCTGACCTACTTCCCTCAGGATAGCAATGTTACAACATTTTGAGATTTTTATTTATCCCATCAGATAAAGCATAAACAGAAGTTTAATTTGACACCTGATTCACTTTCATATCTTCAGTATTAAAAAAGTTATGGCCATTTTCATACTCGGAAATTGGCATCTTGTTCCCTATTGCTTTTTCATTGACTTAACACAAAAGCTGTGATCGAGGACAGTCAAAAAGCCTATAACTTTTAAGATTAACATTTTTAAATAGCCCAAGTGTCCAAATAACATTCACACAAGAATTTAGAATATAACATAATTTTTAAATCTCATTGTCATGGGTTTATAGGCCAAATGGAAGGAATTTAATGTTTAATACCTGTAAATTAATGGCCATTTAAATCAACTTGCCTGTGGGATTTTCTGGAACGCGACCATTTGGAACGTTGAGGTGCAGTGATTTTAGACCCCATATCTGCAGCAAATACACTGACGGTTCTTCGGGGAAAAAAATCACCGTTTCGCAACTTAAAATGTGAATTAAATGCATCTTAAGAAACACTTTTATAGATAAAAATAAATTACTTTCTTTTACCAGTCCCCTACATAAAATCCGGCCCCGTTGTCAGCATTGACGGCTTCAGAAGCTGATTTTAAAATCACTCCAGCGATTAATTTGTCGGGCAATTTTTTTTTTTAAAACACACAAACGATTCAGAACGATTCTTTAGCAAAAACTTGCACTCAAATATAATCCAGGACCAGGTCGGAAAAAAACGCGTTTTAACCCCGCCCCCTTCAAACGCACCAAAATCGCGCACACGGCCAGTGGCAGGATCGCAGCACGCTGAAGGTAAGTATTGTAACATACCTACTCAGGAGCCTTGCGGTAGAACTGGCTACAAAGCCCCTGCACCCCACCTCTTTCTTCAGTCTGAAAAGAAGGGTCTTGAGCTGAAACGTCACCCATTGCTTCTCTCAAGAGATGCTGCCGGTTCCGCTGAGTTACTCCAGCATTTAGTGTCTATGTTCAATTTTCTTGGCCCCGCTCTGGGAGTAGAAGTGGGGGCGGATCCGGACCGCAACGGCCGTGAGCCCCAGGCCGAGTTTGGCGATCGTTTGCCTGCTTCCGCTGCTGTTGGAGGTGAGACGTTGCATCGCGCCAGGGTCGTGGGCCTGTCCCACTTTGGCCGTCAGTTCCGCGACAGGCCGTTGGCAAGCGAAGATTTTGTTCGCTACAAAATTTCGGAGCCCCGCGCGATATCGCGCACATCTACATACCCCTCCGCGCTTCTCAGTGGGACCGGCCCCGCGCGGCCATACGATGCCCGTGCGCCTCAACGCGATGACGGGGTCGCGTAATTTGCGTGCCAAGGACGCATAAATGGGACAGGCTCTTTAAACGTGGAACCAGGTACATTGACCCAACTTGCCCACACCGGCCTACATGTCCCATCAGCACTAGTCCCACCTGCCTGCCTTTGGCCAATATCCCACTAAACCTGTCCGATCCATGCAACTGTTGAAATGTTTATCAAACATTGCGATAGTACCTGCCTCAACTACCTCCTCCGGCAGCTCGTTCCATCCACCCACCAACCTTTGTGTGAAAATTTTACCACTCAGGTTGCTATTAAATCTTTCCACCTTCCCTTCACCTTAAACCTATGTCCTCTTGTTCTTGATTCCCCTACTCTGGGCAAGAGACTCTGTGCATCTACCTGATCTATTCCTCACAATTTTGTACACCTCTATAAGATCACCCCTCATCCTCCTGCGCTCCGAGGAATGGAGTCCCAACCTGCTCAACCTGCCCCTTAAGGTCAGGGCCCCTGGGTCCGTGTTTAGAAATTGTTTTCCCTGGAAACATATCCCAAAGTATATTTAAACTGACAGTAAGTGTCTTGTCAGGAATCACTCTTGTCCATATTCTAGTGGTGTTAGATAAAGGCTCTATTTTGTAAGTGATATAAAATAAAGTGTCTAATTCAGGCATTCTCATCTCAAGACACAATCAATAACAATCTCAATCACTTGACACATAGAAGTTGGACACAAAATACTGGAGTAACTCAGCAGGTCAGGCAGCATCTCTAGAGAGAAGTAGTGGGTGATGTTTCGGGTCGAGACCTTTCTTCAGTCTGAAGAACCCAAGTTACTCCAGCATTTTGTGTCTATTCGGTTTAACATCAAAACATAGAAACATAGAAAATAGGTGCAGAAGTAGTGGGGAGCAGTGTTAGCTGTGAGGAGGATGCTAGGAGGCTGCAAGGTGACTTGGATAGGCTGGGTGAGTGGGCAAATGCATGGCAGCTGCAGTATAATGTGGATAAATGTTAGGTTATCCACTTTGGTGGCAAAAACAGGAAAGTAGACTACTATCTGAATGGTGGCCGATTAGGAAAAGGGGAGATGCAACGAGACCTGGGTGTCATGGTACACCAGTCATTAAATGTAGGCATGCAGGTGCAGCAGGCAGTGATGAAAGCGAATGGTATGTTAGCATTCATAGCAAAAGGATTTGAGTGTAGGAGCAGGGAGGTTCTACTGCAGTTGTACAGGGTCTTGGTGAGACCACACCTGGAGTATTGCGTACAGTTTTGGTCTCCTAATCTGATGAAGGACATTCTTGCCATAGAGGGAGTACAGAGAAGGTTCACCAGACTGATTCCTGCGATGTCAGGACTTTCATATGAAGAAAGACTGGATAGACTCGGCTTGTACTCGCTAGAATTTAGAAGATTGAGGGGGGGATCTTATAGAAACTTACAAAATTCTTAAGGGGTTGGACAGGCTAGATGCAGGAAGATTGTTCCCGATGTTGGGGAAGTCCAGAACAAGGGGTCACAGTTTAAGGATAAGGGGGAAATCTTTTAGGACCGAGATGAGAAAATCATTTTTTACACAGAGAGTGGTGAATCTCTGGAATCTCTGGAACTAGTTGAGGCAAGTTCATTGGCTATATTTAAGAGGGAGTTAGATGTGGCCCTTGTGGCTAAAGGGATCATGGGGTATGGAGAGAAGGCAGGTACAGGATACTGAGTTGGATGATCAGCCATGATCATAGTGAATGCCGGTGCAGGCTCGAAGGGCTGAATGGCCTACTCCTGCACCTAATTTCTATGTTTCTATGTTAAACCAGCATCTGCAGTTCCTTCCTACAACAATTTAGTTCCGTTTAGTTTAGAGTTACAGCACGGAAACAGGCCCTTCGGCCCACCGAGTCCGTGCCGACCAGCGATCCCCGCACATTAACACTGTCCTACACTCATTAGGGCCAATTTTTACATTTACCAAGCCAATTCACCTACAAACCTGTACGTCTTTGGAGTGTGGGAGGAAACAGAAGATCTCGGAGAAAACCCACGCAGGTCACAGGGAGAACGGACAAACTCCGTACAGACAGCACCCGCAGTGGGTATCGAACCTGGGACTCTGGCGCTGCAAGCGCTGCAAGGCAACAACTCTACTGCTGCGCCACGGTGCCGCCCACTATGGTCCATTCTCAATTATGGGTGAATTAAAAGCCCAACATGTTGGTGAGTCTGGACTTATATATAGGCCAGGTTTGTTGACAAATTGCCTTCCCTGATAGACATTAATGACTCTGGTGGGTTTTCGCAACACTTCCGCAGTTGTGGAGACAAAGGTTTTTTTTATTAAATTCCAGATTTATTTAATCGCATGGATTTATATGGCTCACGGCGCCAAAGTGAGATTCAAACTCATAATTCTTGATTAATGGTCCAGAAAACTGGCTCCCAGTACAAAAACTTAACCGCTGCGCTACCGTAACAAAGAGTTGAACCAACTTCAAACTTTATAACCTTCTCTGTACTCCCTCTATGGCAAGAGGAGCAGAGTAAAAACAGGAGTCTCATAATGGGAACGGTTTAGCCGAAATCTAAGAAGATAAGCGATACAAACGTAATTAGAAACATAGAAACATAGAAATTAGGTGCAGGAGTAGGCCATTCGGCCCTTCGAGCCTGCACCGCCATTCAATATGATCATGGCTGATTATCCAACTCAGTATCCCGTACCTGCCTTCTCTCCATACCCCCTGATCCCCTTAGCCACAAGGGCCACATCTAACTCCCTCTTAAATATAGCCAATGAACTGGCCTCAACTACCCTCTGTGGCAGAGAGTTCCAGAGATTCACCACTCTCTGTGTGCAAAAAGTTCTCCTCATCTCGGTTTTAAAGGATTTCCCCCTTATCCTTAAGCTGTGACCCCTTGTCCTGGACTTCCCCAACATCGGAAACAATCTTCCTGCATCTAGCCTGTCCAACCCCTTAAGAATTTTGTAAGTTTCTATAAGATCCCCTCTCAATCTCCTAAACTCTAGAGAGTATAAAACAAGTCTATCCAGTCTTTCTTCATAAGACAGTCCTGACATCCCAGGAATCAGTCTGGTGAACCTTCTCTGCACTCCCTCTATGGCAATAATGTCCTTCCTCAGAGTTGGAGACCAAAACTGCACGCAATACTCCAGGTGTGGTCTCACCAAGACCCTGTACAACTGCAGTAGAACCTCCCTGCTCCTATACTCAAATCCTCTTGCTATGAAAGCCAACATGCCATTCGCTTTCTTTACTGCCTGCTGCACCTGCATGCCTACCTTCAATGACTGGTGTACCATGACACCCAGGTCTCGCTGCATCTCCCCCTTTCCCAATCGGCCACCGTTTAGATAATAATCTGCTTTCCCGTTTTTGCCACCAAAATGGATAACCTCACATTTATCCACATTAAACTGCATCTGCCAAACATTTGCCCACTCACCCAGCCTATCCAAGTCACTTTGCAGTCTCCTAGCATCCTCCTCACACCTAACACTGCCCCCCAGCTTAGTGTCATCCGCAAACTTGGAGATATTGCCTTCAATTCCCTCATCCAGATCATTAATATATATTGTAAATAGCTGGGGTCCCAGTACTGAGCCTTGCGGTACCCCACTAGTCACTGCCTGCCATTGTGAAAAGGACCCGTTTACTCCTACTCTTTGCTTCCTGTTTGCCAGCCAGTTCTCTATCCACATCAATACTGAACCCCCAATGCCATGTGCTTTAAGTTTGTATACTAATCTCTTATGTGGGACCTTGTCGAAAGCCTTCTGGAAGTCCAGATACACCACATCCACTGGTTCTCCCCTATCCACGCTACTAGTTACATCCTCGAAAAATTCTATAAGATTCGTCAGACATGATTTACCTTTCGTAAATCCATGCTGACTTTGTCCAATGATTTCACCACTTTCTAAATGTGCTGCTATCCCATCTTTAATAACTGACTCTAGCAGTTTCCCCACTACCGATGTTAGGCTAACTGGTCTGTAATTCCCCGTTTTCTCTCTCCCTCCCTTCTTAAAAAGTGGGGTTACGTTTGCTACCCGCCAATCCTCTGGAACTACTCCAGAATCTAAGGAGTTTTGAAAGATTATTACTAATGCATCCACTATTTCTGGAGCTACTTCCTTAAGTACTCTGGGATGCAGCCTATCTGGCCCTGGGGATTTATCGGCCTTTAATCCATTCAATTTACCCAACACCACTTCCCGACTAACCTGGATTTCACTCAATTCCTCCACCTCCTTTGACCCGCGGGCCCCTGCTATTTCCGGCAGATCATTTATGTCTTCCTTAGTGAAGACGGAACCAAAGTAGTTATTCAATTGGTCCGCCATATCCTGGTTCCCCATTGGATTAAACGGAAAATCTTCACCCGCAAAGGGAATGGTGATACGTGGGTCCTTCATGATGTGGCTGTTTCAAGCAACATCTGTTAACTTGGACAAGCGCATGCCACTCATGCTGAGTTTAATTAAGCAGAAGAGCTTGGAACCTGATGTGGAATTGGAGACAGTTTGACACATTGAGGAGAGAGTTCTTCTCCATCAGATGTTCCACCACATTGAGATACATGGCAGATAGCAAAGTCCAAGTTGATTTCTGGAGCGTGTGAGATATCGGCACGACTTAAGGCATGACCATCGAACAGATTCCAAATGCAGCAAGATGAATGAGCTGGATCAATGTAATGTGATTAGGTAGTTTAGTTCAAGTTCATAGGTTATAGGAGCAGAATTAAGCCATTTGGCCCAACAAGTCAACTCCACCATTCAATTGTGGGTGATCAGTCTTTTCCTCTCAACCACATTCTCCTGCTTTCTCTCCATAAACCCTGACAACCATATCAATCAAGAGATTAGTAGAAAAATGTCGAGCAACAAAATATAGCATGTAAACAAGCCCTTTGGCCGGCTGATTCTGCATCGACCAACACACACGTTCTATTCTCCACATGAGGGACAATTTACAGAAGCCAATTAACCGACAACCTTCATGTGTTTGGAGTGTAGGACGTAACCAGAGCACATGGAGGAAAGACACGCAGGTCACGGGAAGGACGTACAAACTCCATACAGACAGCACCTTTCGTCAGGATCAAACCCGGGTCTCTGGCGCTGTAAGGTAGCAACTCCACTGCTGTGCCACCGTGCCGCAATATGTCACGAGACAAAGAGTTATGGAGTCTTACAGTGTGGCAACAGGCTCTTTGTCCCAACTTGCCCACACGGGCCAACATGTCCCATTGAAACTAGTCCCACTTGCCTGCATTTGGCTATTATCCCTCCAAACCTGTTCTATCCACGTACCTGTCTAAAGCCCTGTCCCACTGTACGAGTTCATTCCAAGAGCTCTCCCGAGTTTACGAAAAAATCTAATTCGTGGAAGCACGTAGAATGTACGTAGCGGGTACGTCGGAGCTCCGGGCATCTCTTAGAGGCTCGTTACAGCCCTGTGCCACTGCACGAGTTCATTCAAGAGTTCTCCCGAGTTTGCCCTGATTCGAACTCGGAGATTTATGGTAATGGCCGCTCGTAGATACTCGGGGCTCTCGTGGACATTTTTCAACATGTTGAAATATCTTCACGAGTCGTCACGAGCTTACCGCGT
Source organism: Leucoraja erinaceus (assembly GCF_028641065.1). NCBI lineage: Eukaryota > Metazoa > Chordata > Chondrichthyes > Rajiformes > Rajidae > Leucoraja > Leucoraja erinaceus. The sequence continues at coordinate 489,170 of NW_026576476.1, read as the reverse complement.
TTCCCAAGTACCTACCGTTAGCGTTACGAGCCACTAAGAGACGTCCCCGAGCTCCGACGTACCCGCTACGTGCATTCTACGTGCTCCCACGAGTTTGATTTTTTTTAAAACTCGGGAGAGCTCTTGAATGAACTCGTACAGTGGGACAGGGTTTTAACGCTAATGGCAGGTACTCGGGAAATGCGGTAAGCTCGGGAAGACTCGTGAAGATTTTTCAACATGTTGAAAAATGTCCACGAGAGCCCCGAGTATCTACGAGCGGCCATTACCATAAATCTCCGAGTTCGAATCAGGGCAAACTCGGGAGAACTCTTGAATGAACTCGCACAGTGGCACAGGGCTTTAAATGTTTCATAATTAGCTGTTCAGAACATACAGGTTGCCCCCATGTTACATTAGGGTCTCCAGGAACTAGTTTGTCACTTTCTTGGATTATCATTGTCACTTGAACTGAGATACAGTGAATAACTTTGTTCTGCATGTCATCCAGGCAACTTGATATTGGTTGTAGTAATTGGTTTAGCATTGACATATGGACCGAGATACTGTGCGAGGCTTTGTTTGCGTATGATCCAGTCAAATTATACCATACATGACTACAGTCAAGCTCTGTATCCTCCTCCAGCCTCATCTACTGTATCCACTGTTCCGGGTGTGGACTACTGTACAGTATATAGGTATGTTACAAAACCTACCTGAATCGTCATTGGGAATCTGCCCTCAGCCATGTCCGCGATTTTGGCGCTGTTTGGAGGGGGCGGGTTTAAAATGCGATTTTTACTAGGCTGTTCTAATCGCAGATGTTCAGCCTAGTAAATCATTAACGAAAAATCGCTGCAAGACCCGGTCGCAAAAGGTATTATTAATTTTATAGGCCTCGAATAATAGTTATAATAATTTTAAAATTACTATCTGATTCCGCAACCTCTCGCAGCCCCAGGGTTTTATAAAGCAAACAATTAAAGGTATGTACCTTATTTTTACATTAAATGGGGCATATATATAACCCTGTATATCAAATTATCTATAACGAGTAGTTCATTTTGGGCTTTTTATATCCCGCAGTAGTTTTCTCGGCATTTGAGGGCACTAATCCAGCGCGATGTCAACGTTCTAAACCAGCGCGTTCCACATGAACCCACTAGAAAGCCGATTTAAATAGGCATTTATTTACAGCAATTGAACACTAAATTCCTTCCATTTGGCCTATAAATTAATGTAAATTAGATATAAAAATCATGTTATATTGTGAATTATTTGTGAATAATCTTTGGACACTTAGGCTATTTAAAAATGTTAATCTTTCCTTAAGAAATGGGCTTTTGACTATCCAAGATCACAGCTTTTTTGTAATGTCCATTGAAAATCAATAGGGAACAAGATGCTAATTTCCGAGTATGAAAATGGCCATAACTTTTTTAATACTTGAGATATGAAAGTGAATTTGGTGTCAAATTAAACTTATTGTTATGCTTTATCTGATGGGATAAATTGCAGACTTGATTTTTTAAATCTCAAAATTTTGTAACATTGCTACTTAGAGGCTCGTTAAAGCCCTGTGCCACTGTACGAGTTCATTCAACAGTTCTCCTGAGTTTGCCCTGATTCGAACTCGGAGATTTATGGTAATGGCCGCTCGTAGATACTCGGGGCTCTCGTGGACATTTTTTAACATGTTGAAATATCTTCACTAGTCTTCACGAGCTTACCGCGTTTCCCAAGTACCTACCGTTAGCGTTACGAGCCACTAAGAGACGTCCCCGAGCTCCGACGTACCCGCTACGTGCATTCTACGTGCTCCCACGAGTTTGATTTTTTTTAAAACTCGGGAGAGCTCTTGAATGAACTCGTACAGTGGGACAGGGTTTTAACGCTAACGGCAGGTACTCGGGAAACGCGGTAAGCTCGGGAAGACTCGTGAAGATTTTTCAACATGTTGAAAAATGTCCACGAGAGCCCCGAGTATCTACGAGCGGCCATTACCATAAATCTCCGAGTTCGAATCAGGGCAAACTCGGGAGAACTCTTGAATGAACTCGTACAGTGGGACAGGGCTTTAAATGTTTCATAATTAGCTGTTCAGAACATACAGGTTGCCCCCATGTTACATTAGGGTCTCCAGGAACTAGTTTGTCACTTTCTTGGATTATCATTGTCACTTGAACTGAGATACAGTGAATAACTTTGTTCTGCATGTCATCCAGGCAACTTGATATTGGTTGTAGTAATTGGTTTAGCATTGACATATGGACCGAGATACTGTGCGAGGCTTTGTTTGCGTATGACCCAGTCAAATGATACCATACATAACTACAGTCAAGCTCTGTATCCTCCTCCAGCCTCATCTACTGTATCCACTGTTCCAGGTGTGGACTACTGTACAGTATATCGACGAGACCAAGCACAGGCTCGGCCATCGTTTTGCTGAACACATCCGCTCAGTCCACCTAAACCTACCAGATCTCCCAGTTCCTAAACACTTTAACTCCCCCTCCCATTCCCACACTGACCTTTCTATCCTGGGCCTCCTCCATTGTCAGTGTGAGGCCCAGCACAAATTGGAGGAACAACACCTTATATTTCACTAGGGTATCTTACACCCCAGTGGTATGAACATTGACTTCTCCAACTTCAAGTAGCCCTTGCTTTCCCTCTCTCTCCATCCCTTCTCGCTTCCCTGTTCTCCCACCAGCCTGACCGCCTCTGAGTCTCTGTTTATCTCTGTTTCGTTGTTACCTTCTCCCAACTAACAATGATCTATTCGACATTTTCCTTGATCTCCATCCCCTTTTGTCCTGTTTTCACACCTTACACTTCCTTATCTACACAGTTCCTTGTCTATGTATTTCCCTCTCACCTGACTCTCAGTCTGAAAATGGGTCTCGGCCCGAATCGTCACCCATTCCTTCTCTCCAGAGATGCTGCCTGTCCCGCTGAGTTACTCCAGCATTTTGTGTCTATCTTCTCTATAAAAGTACAGCAGGTTGTGCAAAGAGAAAAAATATAATACAGAATAGACTGTTGCAGCATTATCGGTTACAGCTACACACTATATACATGAGGACGAAATGTGTAGGACGGAACTGCAGATCCTGGTTTACACCGAAGCTACACACAAAGTGCTGGAGTAACTCAGCGGGACAGGCAGCATCTCTGGAGAGAAGGAATGGGCAACGTTTTAGGTCGAGACCCTTCTTCAGACTGAGAGTCAGGGGAGAGGAAAGCTAGAGATATGGAAGGGTGCAAAGCATATTTAGATGCGCTAAAGGACAGATCAAAGCAGATGATAATCAAGGAAATATAGAAAGGGTCATTGTTGGCTGAGGGGAAGGTGACAACGAGGCATACAAACAGGAACATTAATCAGGAGGGCAGTGAAACTAATCACAGAACTAAGGCGGTGGAGAGATGCTGCCTGCCCCGCTGATTTACTCCAGTATTTTGTGTCTATAAACATGAGTACATCAGGTAATGCAAAAGAGAAAACAGATTTGAAAATCTAGTGTAGCAGGGAACTGCAGATGCTGGTTTAAACTGAGCATAGACACAGACTGCTGGAGTAACTCAGCGGGTTCGGCAGCACCTCAGGAGAAAAGGCATAGGTGACGTTTCAGGTCGGTTTCTTCTTCAGACTGAGTTATAGAAAAATCTGTTACATAAAATATATTGGTACAGCCGCAGAGAAAGTGCATTTATGAAAAAGCGCAAGGATGGCAGCAAGGTAGGATGGAGGATGGGGGAAATTCTTCCTTAGCATATCAGAGGTTTGTTCAAGAGTTTGATAATAGCAGGGTAGAATCTTTTGGGCGGCACAGTGGTGAAGAGGTGGAGTTCAGGTCCTCGAGTCCTGGCAATGTTGTTGTAAAGCTTCCCTATACCCTTTGTACAGGGTCTTGGTGAGACCACACCTGGAGTATTGCGTACAGTTTTGATCTCCTAATCTGAGGAAAGACATTCTTGCCATAGAGGGAGTACAGAGAATGTTCACCAGACTGATTCCTGGGATGGCAGGACTTTCATATGAAGAAAGACTGGTTAGACTCGGCTTGTACGCACTAGAATTTAGAAGATTGAGGGGGGATCTCATAGAAACTTACAAAATTCTTAAGGGGTTGGACAGGCTAGATGCAGGAAGATTGTTCCCGATGTTGGGGAAGTCCAGAACAAGGGGTCACAGTTTGAGGATAAGGGGGAAGTATTTTAGGACCGAGATGAGAAAAAAAAAATTCACACAGAATATCTGTGGAATTCTCTGCCACAGAAAGTAGTTAAGGCCAGTTCTTTTCGATATTTAAGAGGGAGTTAGATGTGGCCCTTGTGGCTAAAGGGACCAGGGGGTATGGAGAGAAGGCAGGTACGGGATACTGAGTTGGATGATCAGCCATGATCATATTGAATGGCGGTGCAGTCTCGAAGGGGCGAATGGCCTACTCCTGCACCTATTTTCTATGTTTCTATGTTTCCAGCTGGACAACTCTTATAGCCAGCGTTGACTCGATGGGCCAAATGGCCTGCTTTTTCCGTAACAATTCTTGGATCCAGTTATTGAATGATTAACATGTGGGTAATGAAGAGGTGGCGGAGGAGGACTTCCATTGAATGGAACATTGACACCAGATGAGAACTCCTCTGCAAGTATGGGTCACACATGCACCGGAAGAGAGTCAATAAAATGGTTTATTGGACAAGTATGGAAATTGTGATTCAATGTATTGTTGAGGATGAATGTCAGAAATGGAAAGAAAGTTTAGAAGAGTTTAGAAGAATGAGCTGGCCCCTAATTGAAACATACAGAACAGTGAAAGGCTTGGTTCTTGGCTCTTGGGTCCTCCAAAATATTCCAACTGGAATTTAAACTGGAGGCGGTGAAGGGAGGGATTAAGCCAGAAAGGGTATAAAGAACACACACTATAGAATTTGACATAAAACATCCCCACACAGCAGAATCAAATTTTCCCACTGTGTGGGAAGGCACCAAAGTCAGTCTCTTCCTCCACTGTTGGTCAGGGCCTCCCCAAGCCCTCCGCAGTTGCAGCTACGGGCGGCCCGATGTCCAGGACCGCTCGCCGGGGTGATACAAGTCCGACGTTGGGGCTGCGTGACGTCCTCAGCGGCGTGGACACCAGATTCGGCCCCCTCCTACCGGAGTCGGCGGCTTCCAAATTCCGCAGGCCGTGCCGGGTGGAGACTGCCGCTGTAGACCCTCTGCAAGGCGCCCCAGGACTCCGCGATGATGGTCAGCGCCGCCCGCGTTGGAAGCTCTCCGCACCAGAGCTCCACGATGTTGGAGCAACGGCCCAACGCTCCGGAGCTCCAAACGGCGACCCAGGTCGGCATCGCCCGCTCCGCGGTGACTCCAGCGCTGCGCCGCCGCTGTAGCAGCCCTGGTCCGGTTCCCGGTCCCCGGCAGGAAAGGCCGCTCCGATCCAGCTGGTAGACCGCGAGGTGGGGGGCAAGGACGCGACTCGGAGAAATAGTCGCGTCCCCGCCAGGAAGAGACTGAGCAATGGTTTCCCCCCTTACCCTGCCCCCGTCCCCCACATAGAAAAGTGGATAGAGTGGATGTGGAGAGGATGTTTCCACTAGTGGGAGAGTCTAGGACAAGAGGTCACAGCCTCAGAATTTAAGGACGTTCTTTTAGGAAGGAGATAAGGAAACATAGAAACATAGAAATTAGGTGCAGGAGTAGGCCATTCGGCCCTTCGAGCCTGCACCGCCATTCAATATGATCATGGCTGATCATCCAACTCAGTATCCCATACCTGCCTTCTCTCCATACCCTCTGACCCCCTTATTCACAAGGGCCACATCTAACTCCCTCTTAAGTATAGCAAAGGAAGGATAAATGTATTTCGAGGGTGGTGAATCGGTGTAATTCTTTGCAACAGAAGGCTGTGGAGCCCAACTCATTGGGTATTTTTTAAGGCAGAGAAAAATAGATTCTTGATTAGTACGGGTTTCAGAGGTTAGGGGGATAAGGCAGGAGAATGGAGTTAGGAGGGAGAGATAGATCAGCCAAGATTGAATGGCTGAGTAGACCTGATGGGCCGAATGGCCTACTCCTATACCTATTCCTTATGACCTTATGAAAATGAAGGGATGAGAGATGTACAAATAAGAAACATCTTGAAAACATGTCCCTGACTAAATTGAGGAATACATTGAAAATCAGTGAACTCTATGTAGAAAAACAATGAACTGCAGATGCTGGCTTACAAAAAAAATGATACAGAGTGGAATATGGAAAACGCACGGAGTCTCTTGCCCAGATGATGGGAATCAAGAACCAGATGCTATAGGTTAAAGTTAGGGGGTATGATTGAATAGGATCCTGGGGGGGGGTAACATTTTTCACACAAAGTGTTGCTGGGTGTACAGAATGAGGTGTCGGAGGTGGGTAGTTGAGGCTGGGACTAACGCAACTTTTAAGAAACATTTAGACAGGCAGATGATAGGGAAGGGGTGAGGCAAGGAGTTGTGGAGGGAGTGATCCCTGCAGAAGGGGGAAAGGGGTGGGGATGGGAAGATGTGACCAGCGGTGAGATCACATTGAAAGTAACAGAAATGTTGGTGAATGAAGTGCTGGATGCAGAGGTAGGGTGAAAAGAGAAGGCCAGGGGAAGTCTATCCTTGTCCTTCTGGGGGGGGGGGGGGGGGGGGGGGGGGGGGGGGGGGGGGGGGGGGGGGGGGGGGGGGGGGGGGGGAGTAAAAACAACCCCCAAATCATCAACAGAGGCGATGTGGGTGAGTGATCCTCTCTACAATGGTAGGGGCGGCACAGTGGCGCAGCGGTAGAGTTGCTGCCTCACGGCGCCAGAGACCCAGGTTCGATCCCGACTACGAGTGCTTGTCTGTACGGAGATCGAAAAGTTCTCCCCGTGACCTGCGTGGGTTTTCTTCAGGATCTTCGGTTTCCTCCCACGCTCCAAAGACGTGCAGGTTTGCCGGTTAATTAGTGAGGTGTCATTCTAAATTAGTGAGGTGTAATTGTAAAGTGTGGGTAGGATAGTGTTAGCGTGCTGGGATCGCGGGTCGGGGCGGACTCGATGGGCCGAAGGGTCTGTTACCGCGGTGTATCTCTAAACTAAACTAAAAAAAAGAACGGGGGGGGGGGGGGGGGTCTGGGGGATTTATTCAAGAAAGAGGACATTAGGGGATGCAGTTTTTATTGCGTGTTTGCCCAATGCAAATCCAACAAGCGAATATAAATGTGATTGAGAGTAGAGTGTGTTTCGCTAAGCATCTGTGACACATGGTTTGTTTAGCAGACTGACTTCGCAGGGCATGGATAATCATATAATTAGTACATGGGCCAAGATCGTCAGCATGAGTTACTATTGCTTAGTGATTTGGAACTGAAAATATCAGACAAAAACTATGGAAGCAAAGAGGAAGTTGCGAGTGATTCTGGGGCAGCACGGTGGCACAGCGGTAGAGTTGCTGCCTTACATTGCCAGGCACCCAGGGTTCGGTACTGACTACGGGTGCTGTCTGTACGGAGTTTGCACGTTCTCTCCGTGACCTGCGTGGGTTTTTCTTCGGGTGCTCCAGTTTCCTCTCACGCTCCAAAGACATAGAAACATAGAAAATAGGTGCAGGAGTAGGCCATTCGGCCCTTCGAGCCTGCACCGCCATTCAATATGATCATGGCTGATCATCCAACTCAGTATCCTGGACCTGCCTTCTCTCCATACCCTTTAGCCACAAGGGCCACATCTAACTCCCTCTTAAATATAGCCAATGAACTGGCCTCGACTACCTCCTGTGGCAGAGAATTCCACAGATTCACCACTCTCTGTTGAAAAATGTTTTTCTCATCTCGGTCCCCTTACCCTTAAACTGTGACCCCTTGTCCTCGACTTCCCCAACATCGGGAACAATCTTCCTGCATCTAGCCTGTCCGACCCCTTAAGAATTTTGTAAATTTCTATAAGATCCCCTCTGAATCTCCTAAATTCTAGAGAGTATAAACCAAGTCTATCCAGTCTTTCTTCATAAGACAGTCCTGACATCCCAGGAATCAGTCTGGTGAACCTTCTCTGCACTCCCTCTACGGCAATAATGTCCTTCCTCAGATTTGGAGACCAAAACTGCACGCAATACTCCAGGTGTGGTCTCACCAAGACCCTGTACAACTGCAGTAGAACCTCCCTGCTCCTATACTCAAATCCTCTTGCTATGAAAGTCAACATACCATTCGCTTTTTTTACTGCCTGCTGCACCTGCATGCCTACCTTCAATGACTGGTGTACCATGACACCCAGGTCTCGCTGCATCTCCCCCTTTCCCAATCGGCCACCATTTAGATATTAGTCTGCTTTCCCGTTTTTGCCACCAAAATGGATAACCTCACATTTATCCACATTATACTGCATCTGCCAAACATTTGCCCACTCACCCAGCCTATCCAAGTCACCTTGCAGTCTCCTAGCATCCTCCTCACACCTAACACTGCCCCCCAGCTTAGTGTCATCCGCAAATTTGGAGATATTGCCTTCAATTCCCTCATCCAGATCATTAATATATATTGTAAATAGCTGGGGTCCCAGTATTGAGCCTTGCGGTACCCCACTAGTCACTGCCTGCCATTGTGAAAAGGACCCGTTTACTCCTACTCTTTGCAAGTAGGAAGTAGGAAGTTGCAAGCGATTCTGGGGCAGCACGGTGGCACAGCGGTAGAGTTGCTGCCTTACATCGCCAGGCACCCCGGGTTTGGTACTGACTACGGGTGCAGTGTGTACGGAGTTTGCACGTTCTCTCCATGACCTGCGTGGGTTTTTCTTCGGGTGCTCCAGTTTCCTCTCACGCTCCAAAGACATAGAAACATAGAAAATAGGTGCAGGAGTAGGCCATTCGGCCCTTCGAGCCAGCACCGCCATTCAATATGATCATGGCTGATCATCCAACTCAGTATCCCGTACCTGCCTTCTCTCCATACCCTTTAGCCACAAGGGCCACACCTAACTCCCTCTTAAATATAGCCAATGAACTGGCCTCGACTACCTCCTGTGGCAGAGAATTCCACAGATTCACCACTCTCTGTTGAAAAATGTTTTTCTCATCTCGGTCCTAAAAGACCCTTACCCTTAAACTGTGACCCCTTGTTCTGGACTTCCCCAACATCGGGAACAATCTTCCTGCATCTAGCCTGTCCAACCCCTTAAGAATTTTGTACGTTTCTATAAGATCCCCCCTCAATCTTCTAAATTCTAGCGAGTACAAGCCGAGTCTATCCAGTCTTTCTTCATATGAAAGTCCTGACATCCCAGGAATCAGTCTGGTGAACCTTCTCTGTACTCCCTCTATGGCAAAGAAGGTTCACCAGACTGTACAGGTTTGCAGGTTAATTGGCTTGGGTAAAATTACAAATTGTCCCTGGTGCGTAGGATAGTGCTTGTGTACAGGGTGATTGTTAGTCAGCGCAAACTCTATGGGCCGAGCGGCCTATTTCGGTGCTGTATCTCTACACTAAACTAAATGAAAGCTCAGAGATCCTGGTTCAATCCTGACCTCGGGCGCAGCCTGCATGCAGTTTGCATGCTCTACCTCTGTGCTCTGATTACCCCGACAACTGAAAGATGCGTGGGTTTGTAAATCAATTGGCCACTGTTAATTATGTACATCAGTTAATGAATCTGTGGGAAACTGATGGAGAGAATGGATTAGTGTAAGACTAGAGGGAATAAGGGCATAGGTCATCAGGTCAAATGGAATAGGAGTAGAATTAGGCCATTCGGCAGGCAGTGAAGAAAGTGAATGGCATGTTGGCCTTCATAACAAGAGGAGTTGAGTATAGGAGCAAAGAGGTCCTTCTGCAGTTGTACAGGGCCCTAGTGAGACCACACCTGGAGTATTGTGTGCAGTTTTAGTCTCCAAATTTGAGGAGGGACATTCTTGCTATTGAGGGAGTGCAGCGTAGGTTCACAAGGTTAATTCCCGGGATGGCGGGACTGTCATATGCTGAGAGAATGGAGCGGCTGGGCTTGTACACTCTGTGGAGTTTAGAAGGATGAGAGGATATCTCATTGAAACATACAATATTACAAAGGGATTGGACATGTTAGAGGCAGGAAACATGTTCCCGATGTTGTCCAGAACCAGGGGCCACAGATTAAGAATAAGGGGTAAGCCATCTAGAATGGAGACGAGGAAACACTTTTTCACACAGAGGGTTGCGAGTGTGGAATTCTCTGCCTCAGAGGGCGATGGAGGCCAGTTCTCTGGATACTTTCAAGACAGAGTTAGATAGGGATCTTAAAGATAGCGGAGTCAGGAGATATGGGGAGAAGGCGGGAATGGTGTACTGATTGTGGATGATCAGCCATGATCACATTGAATGGCGGTGCTGGCTCGAAGGGCCGAATGACCTACTCCTGCACCTATTGTCTATTGTCTAAGCCTACTCCACTGTTCAATCATGGCTGATCTATCCCTCCCACCTGACCCCATTCTCCTGCCTTCTCCCCACAACCTCTGACACCCGTACTAATGAAGAATGTATCTATCTCTGCCTTAAAAATATCCACTGACTTGGCCTCCACTGCTTTCTTTGGCAAAGAATTCCACAGCTTTGCCACCCCCCGACTAAATACATTTCTTCTCATCTTCCTCCTTAAAAAACATGCTTTAATTCTGAGGCTATGACCGTTAGTCCTAGACTCACCCGCTAATGGAAACATCCTCTCCACATCCATTCTATCCAAGACTTTCACTCTTCTGTGAGTGGGTGATGATCAGCGTGGACTCGGTAGGCCAAAGGGCCTGGTTACATGCTCTCTCTCTCTCTCTCTCTCTCTCTCTCTCTATGACAATGGCATTCATTCTGTGTTGGCTCAAAAAAGCTGAGCACCCAATCTTACAAACACCCTGCATTACAAATAAGATTACGGGCAGCCACGGTGGTGCAGTGGTAGAGTTGCTGCCTTACATCACCAGGGACCCAGGTACAATCCTGACTATGGGTGCTGTCTGTACAGAGTTGGTACGTTCTCCCCGTGACCGCGTGGGCTTTCTCAAGGAACTCCAGTTTCCTCCCACACTTCAAAAAAGTACCGGTTTGCAGGCTAAATGGCTTGGTCAAAGCCCTGTCCCACGGTACGAGTTCATTCCAAGAGCTCTCCCGAGTTTAAAAAAAAACAAACTCGTGGTAAGCACGGAGAATGAACGTAGCGGGTACATCGGAGCTCGGGGACGTCTCCTTGCGCTAACGGCAGGTACTCGGGAAGACTCGCTAACGGCAGGTAAGCACGGGAAGACTCGTGAAGTTTTTTCAACATGATGAAAAATGTCCACGAGAGCCCCGAGTACCGACGAGTGGCCATTACCGTAAATCTCCGAGTTCGAATCAGGGCAAACTCGGGAAAACTCTTGGAATGAACTTGTACCGTGGGACAGGGCTTTTAAACAGTAAATTGTGTAGGATAGTGTTAATGTGCAGGGATCTCCGGCCGGTGCAGACACGGGAGGGGGCCACAGGGCCTGTTTTCTGTGCCATACTCTAAATTAATCTAAACCCCTCTGTCCCACTTTCACAACCTAATTATCGACCTCTGCCGAGTTTGCCCTTGACTCATACTCGCAGCATGGTCGTAGGAGGTTGTAGGAGGTCTTCGTAACTCTTCCTCATGCTCGTGAGTGGTCTCCGCGAACCCGTGGCCTCAAGTAGGTCGCTCCGTCTTTTCCAGCATGATAAACAATGTCACAGAAAAAATCGGCATGGAGAAAATGTATACTTTTTACTCGTAGGTAGGTCATGGGTAGGTCGTAGTAAGTCGTGATGGTAGTCGTAGGTCGGTAACTGGCCCGAGAAAAAAAATGCAAACATGACATCGTTTTATCATGTGATCATTTTCCACTCGTAGCTAGTCGCAGTTGGTCTTAGGTGTGGAAGACTGTGTAACGGGTATAGCTTGGACCCAATAGCAGCACAGAATCAGGCAGGTCTAATTGGTCATGAACTTTATTACGATACTGTAACACAGAGTAGTAACACAGGAATGGGTACACCGTACTCACACAGAGGCTCAGGATTGAGCGAGGGTTCTGAAGAGGGGCAGGCAGGAGACGTAGTCGGGGTAGCGGAAGGTCCGGTAACCAGGAGATCCAACACACGATGCAAACAAACCAGCGAGGGACAGACGAAAGGAGAGTCGAAGCCAGGCAGGAAGTCGAGGAGCCGTTGCAGGGATACACCAAACAGCCCAGGAGAGAGGCAGACAGGTACGGGACGAAGGCCGTGGTCGGGGACAGAAGGCTGAGGTGATATCCGGGAAGACGACAGGGCGGAATGGTCAGGGGCGGGCAGGTTCGAATCCGTGTAGGCAGTCGGGAAATCGCTGGAGAGTCTTGCATGAATGCTGAGAACAATCTGGCCCTGTGTGAACGGTGAGGAGAGTCTATATACCGGGTTAATTGGTGATCAGAGGCAACTGAGTGCAACAGGTGAGGAGAGTTGGGCTGATGAGAGGGGAGTGGCAGGCGAGGAGAAGGAGGGGCCGGTGGAAAAGTACTGGGTGGTGAAGTGGATGAGAATGAGGAGAGGGCAGACTGTGACAGACTGAGATCGAGGGGGGTCGTTGGAGGTCTTTTAATTTGGTGAGTCAACAAGATCTTGACATTTTTTTCAACTCATCAAGGGTCTACTAAACCCGTGGATTAGGTCATCCAAGTGGGACAGGCCCTTAGACAGCGAGTACGATTCCAGTGCCGTCAAATGAGCTGTGAACGGGTTTACAATCTGGTTCATATTTCTCGGCTGAGGAAGTCAATTAACAGATGCCAGAGAAGATCCCTCATTCAGAAGCAAGACGTCTCTATATGTGTAAAACTGGGCCTTCATTCTAACTCGCACTCAGCTGCCTGAAATTAGATAACCTCGCTGTGTTTTATAGGGCAGAACCACTCAAGCCACAGCGGGGCTCTGCTTATAATCAGGATATTGGCTTCAGAGCTTCAAGCATGGAACGTTTTAAAAAATATTTCATGACGCAAAATACCATGGAACTGAATCTGGGCGTTTTTTGAATGACGCCCATTATTTTACACGATGCAGGCCCAGGCACTTTCTGTCTGTAAAGAGAGAATGTTCTGAGGGGGTCTACACAATTATGAAAAGCACAGACATGGAGTCATTTTTATCTTATTATTGGTGGAAAAACAGAACTAGGTGGACAATAATGCTGGAGAAACTCAGCGGGTGAGGCAGCATCCATGGGGCGAAGGAAATAGGCAACGTTTCGGGTCGAGACCCTTCTTCAGAACTAGAAGGCAGAGTCGTTCAGAAATCCACATATTCTGAAGCACTGGAAGAGAACAGAGGGGCAATAGTGAGGGGCAAAATTATGGGAGCATTTCAAAATAAGCTAAGTTCATCAGTGAGAGGAGCAGATTTTGGCCATTCGGCCCATCGAGTCTACTCTGCCATTCAATCATGGTTGATCTATCTTTCCCTCTCGATCCCATTCTCCTGCCTTCTCCCCATATCACCTGACACTCGTACTAATCAAGAATCCATCGCTGAGACTTGAATAGATAAGGTGATCGCTGGTCGGCGCAGACTCAGTGGGCTGAAGGGCCTGTTTCTGCACTGTATCTCTAAAGTCCATAGGAATAGAGTTGTGCAAGCAATAAATGCTAGAATGGACCATTTGGACTGAATGGCCTGCAACTGCAGTAGAAATTCCATGTAAAAATAATCACAAGGGAAGATATCAGCCAGAGTATTGAGTATTGAAGTTGGGAGGTCATGTTGCAGTTGTATAAGGAGTTGGTGAGACCGCATTTAGATTATTGTGTACAGTTCTGGGCACCGTGTTAAAGGAAAGATGTTGTCAAGCTGGAAAGGGTACAGAGAAGATTTACGAGGATGTTACCAGGATAAAGGGTCTGAGCTACAGGGAAAGGTTGAGTACGCTGGGACTATTCCTTGGAGTACAGGAGGATGAAGGGTGATCTCATAGAGGTGTATAAAGTCATGAGAGGAATAGATCGGGTAGATGCACAGTCTCTTTCCCAGAGTAGGGGAATTGAGGACCAGAGGACATAATTCAAGGTGAAGGGGAAGAGATTTAATAGGAATCTGATGGGTAATTTTTTCACACAGAGGGTGGTGGGTGTATGGAACAAGCTGCCAGAGGAGGTAGTTGAGACTGGGACTATCCCAGTGTTTAAGAAACAGTTCAACAGGTACATGGATAGGACAGGTTTGGGGGGGATATGGACCAAACGCAGGCAGGTGGGACTAGTGTCGCTTGGACGTGTTGGCCAGTGTGGGCAAGTTGGGCCGAAGGGTCAGTTTCCATGCTGTATCACTCAATGCCTCTATAACCCATTTGGTCAGCTAATGGGAGTGATAATCCATCCCAGAGGTTACAGTGCCACCAAAACAACTTGTTTCAATGAGGTTCAAAAGGAAACTCGAGGTTTTATTGGGTTGTTCATAACAAGGAGGTTATTATGAAATGTGTGTGAAGGGACAGCAGATGCTGGTTTATACCATAGATAGACACTCCTATCACTTATGACCTTATGACAAAAAACTGGATTAACTTCGTGGGTTGGGCAACATCTCTGGAGAAAAGTAATAGGTGATGTTTCGTGTCAAAACCCTTCTTCAGTGAATCTCTGGAACTCTCTGCCACAGAGGGTAGTCGAGGCCAGTTCATTGGCTATATTTAAGAGGGAGTTGGATGTGGCCCTTGTGGCTAAGGGGATCAGGGGGTATGGAGAGAAGGCAGGTACGGGATACTGAGTTGGATGATCAGCCATGATCATATTGAATGGCGGTGCAGGCTCGAAGGGCCGAATGGCCTACTCCTGCACCTAATTTCTATGTTCTATGTTTCTATGTTTCAGACCGAGAGTGAGGGGAATGGGAAACGAGGGATATAGATGTTGATGAAGAGAGATATCGAACAAATGAATGAAAGATATGCAAAGAAGTAACGATGATAAAGGAGACCGGCCATTGTTCGGTGTGCGCTAGGCGAAAATGAGTTTCAGACAATGAGACTCAACAAGACGACTTTGAAGCTAGTCCAGCAACTTGGTTGGTGGGGGGGAGGGATGGAGAAAGAGGGTCGCAAAGGTTACTTGAAGTTAGAGAAATCAATATTCATAGCGCTGCCCGAGTAAAGTTTTTTCAGATAGTCACTGAAAGAGATGATTTCCCCAAACAATTGCTGGATAGTGAAGGAGAGAATGTTTCACCGTCTGTGAGAACATTGGATCACTGTACATTGTTCTTGGAAACAGAGAGCACAAACAAAATGACTTAAAACACTCGTGTGTTGCTGCCAGATAAATATTGGGCAATGGTAATGAATGGAATTAAATCAGATACAAGCTCATTCAGCCATTTAAACATCCTCCGCCATTCAGTTAAGCCTCATAGAAACATAGAAATATAGACAATAGGTGCAGGAGTAGAGGCCATTCGGCCCTTCAAGCCTGCACCGCCATTCAATATGATCATGGCTGATCATCCAACTCAGTATCCTGTACCTGCCTTCTCTCCATACCCCCTGATCCCTTTAACCACAAGGGCTACATCTAACTCACTCTTAAATATAGCCAATGAACTGGCCTCAACTACCTTCTGTGGCAGAGAATTCCAGAGATTCACCACTCTCTGTGCGAAAAATGTTTTTCTCATCTCAGTCCTAAAAGATTTCACCTTTATCCTTAAACTGTGACCCCTTGTTCTGGACTTCCCCAACATTGGGAACACTCGTCCTGCATCAGCCCCTTAAGAATGTTGTAAGTTTCTATAAGATCCCCCCTCAATCTTCTAAATTCTAGCAAGTACAAGACATGTCTATCCAGTCTTTCTTCATATGAAAGTCCTGGCATCCCAGGAATCAGTCTGGTGAACCTTCTCTGTACACCCTTGTCTTAAGATTGGATGGGGTCATACAGCATGGAAACTGGCCCTTCAACTCATGTAATCCTGGCTCTCCCTCTCTCTCCCCCATCCCTCCCTCACCCAAGTCGCACCAGCTTCTCGTTCTCACCCAACAACCAGCTAACAATGTGTAGGAAGGAACTGTAGATGCTGGTTTAAACTGAAGATGGACACAAAATGCTGATGCAACTCGGCGGGATAATTTGTGGAATTTATTGCCACAGAAGGCTGTGGAGGCCAAGACAGTGGATATTTTAAAGGCAGGGATAGACACATACTTGATTAGAATGGGTGTCAAGTATTATAGACAATTGACAATAGGTGCTGCAGTAGGACATTTGGCCTTTCGAGCCATTCAATGTGATCATGGCTGATCTGCCCTAATCAATACCCAGTTCCTGCCTTCTCCCCATATCCCCTGACTCCGCTAGAACCCTATCTAGCTCTCTCTTGAAAGCATCCAGAGAACCTGCCTCCACCGCCCTCTGAGGCAGAGAATTCCACAGACTATGGGGTGAAGGCAGGAAAATGGGATTAGGAGGCAGAGATCAGCCATGGTTGAATGGTGGAGAAGACGCGATGGGCCGAACGGCCTATTTCTATTCCTGTTACTTGCGGACTTGTGACAGTGGTAAGTCTTTTGCAGGAAGGAACTGCAGATGCTGGTTTACGCCAAAGATAAACTCAACATGCTGGAGTAACTCAGCGAGACAGGCAGCATCTCTGGAGAGAAGGAATGGGTGACATATCGGGTTGAGGCCTTTCTTCACACTAGTTAGGGAAAAGGGCTGCGAGTGATAGATGATGATGTGGTGAGGTAAAGAACAATGAATGAAAGGTATGCAAAAACATGACAATGGCTGTTTGTTGGGTCAAAACGCCAGCCATTCCTTCTCTCCAGAGATGCTGCCTGACCCGCTGAGTTACTCTAGCATTTTGTGTCTATATTCGGTTTCTACCACCATCTGCAATTCCTTCCTACACATTATATTGTGTCTTACCCACTCTTCTCAGAATTATATAGATTTTATCAAGGTAACACTGCAAATAAATCCAAATCTGTCGAGCTCAAAAGTATCAAAACAAACCGTGTTAACTAGAGGGATACTTAGGGGCAGCGCAGTGGTGCAGCGGTAGAGTTGCTGCCTTATAGCGCAAGAGAAGGCAGGCATGAGTTATTGATAGGGGACGATCAGCCATGATCACAATGAATGGCCGTGCTGGCTCGAAGGGCCGAATGGCCTCCTCCTGCACCTATTTTCTATGTTTCTAAGTTTCTATGAGACCCGGGTCTGATCCTGACTACTGGTACTATCTGTACGGAGTTTGTAAGTTCTTCCCTGGGACCGTGTGGGTCTTCTCCAGGTGCTCTGATTTCCTCCCTCATCCAAGAGACATGCAGAGTTTAGGATAATGTGTTCTGCAAATTGTCCCGTCTGTAGAATAGATCTAACGTGAGCAGGTTATCAATGGCCAGCGTGGACTCAACGGGCCCAAGCTGCGCCACTCTGCCATGCTGACTTATCTTTTTTGGAGGATATAATAAAGATGAGGAGAGGGGGAGACAGAGAAACGGGAGTGTTCAGGTTAAGGATAGGAACATATTTCAAAGAATGAGAAAACCGCAGTGCCAGCTTTGGAGCGATGGTAACATTCACGGGTGGATTAAGTTGTCTGTTTGAATATAAATTTGGGGAACATTCAAAGAGTACACTTATGTAGAGTCACATAGAGTCATACGGCATGGAAACAGGCACTTCGGCCCCCTCGATGCAAAAAAGCTGGAGTAACTCAGCGGGTCAGGCAGCATCTCTGGAGAAAAGGAATAGTAAGTAAGTAAGTAAGTTTATTGGCCAAGTATTCACATACAAGGAATTTGCCTTGGTGCCCCGCCCACAAGTAACAACATGACATACAGTGACAGTTACGAATGACTCAGAAAACACTAAACATTAATAATAATAAAACATTAATGATAAAACACCATTGATCAAGCATATGAACCAACAAAATACCTGATCAAAGGCTGGCTACAGATTTTTGACTGTTGAGTAGAGCAACTACTCGTGGATAAAAACTGTTTGTTATGTCTGGCTGCGGCAGCTTTGACAGTCCGGAGTCGCCTTCCAGAGGCGACGTTTCGGGGGAGGGGTCTCGACCCGAAACATCTCCTATTCCTTTTCTCCCGAGATATTGTCTGAGAAGCTGAGTTACTCTGACGTTTTGTGTCTATCTTCAGTTTAAACCAGCATCTGCAGTTCCTTCCTATATACCCTATCTACATTAGTCCCACCTGCCCACATTTGGCACTAATCCCTATAATTCTTTCCTGTCTAAATGTCTTTTAAGTCCTGTCATAGTAGCTGTCAACTACCCTCTTCTGGCAGCTCACTGCATACAGTCACCATCAAAGATCCTATAGCGGAGCAAGATAGACCACTCCTGCTAAATGCATTGGGCTGACATGTAGTACGCAATGGAGCGGAACATGGACCTTTTTTTCATCCATTTTAGTAACCCGACCCAACCCGCAATGTAATCAACGTTGTGAGGGCAACTGCTCTGTCTCCAACCGGAAGGCATTGCAGAGGGTGGTGAAAATTGCCCAACGCATCACCGGTTCCACGCTCCCCTCCATTGAGTCTGTCCAAAGCAAGCGCTGTCTGCGGAGGGCGCTCAGCATCGCCAAGGACTGCTCTCACCCCAACCATGGACTGTTTACCCTCCTACCATCCGGGAGGCGCTACAGGTCTCTCCGTTGCCGAACCAGCAGGTCGAGGAACAGCTTCTTTCCGGCGGCTGTCACTCTACTCAACAACGAACCTCGGTGACTGCCAATCATCACACCACCCCCCCGGACACTTATTATTTTTTTATTCAAATCGTTTGCTATGTCGCTCTTCAAGGGAGATGCTAAATGCATTTCGTTGTCTCTGTACTGTACACTGACAATGACAATTAAAATTGAATCTGAATCTGAATCTGAATCTGAGGGAACAGTTTGTGTTAATAAATTATAATTCTGAAAATGAGGAGAAGATTTTTATCAAAGAACTTTTATTTTTACGATGATGTTCCCATAACCGGCTTCCGTCTCCGCACTAGTATCTTTGCTCTGCTACGGGATCTTTGGTGCGGAGACGGAAGCCGGTTACGGAAATGGGGCCGAAAATTACCCATGAATCTGCCCATGACCGTACCAAGTCTTTTTCATCGAGTGGGCTATCTTGCTTGCTATAGGATCTTTGGCCTCAACTACCTCCTTTGGCAGCTCGCTCCATACAGACACCATCCCCTATAAGAATTGCTTAAAGAGTTGCGATTAAGTCTTTCCCCTCACACCTTAAACCTATGAGCTTTGATTCCTGATTCCCCTTCGCTGGGTAAAAGTCTCAGTGCATTCATCTGGAGTTTAGAAGGATGAGCGGGGATCTTATAGACACGTATAAAATTATAAAAGGACTGGACAAGCTAGATGCAGGAAAAATGTTCCCAATGTTGGGCGAGTCCAGAACCAGGAGCCACAGTCTTAGAATAAAGGGGAGGTCATTTAAGACTGAGGTGAGAAAAAACGTTTTCACCCAGAGAATGAATGAATGATTGAATGAATGAATGAAAACTTTATTGTCATTCAGATATACACCTAGACACAGTGCACCTTGAACGAAATTTTGTTGCATTTTACTCTCCAAAATCAGTTAATAGTTAAAAGTTCTAGGTGCGTCCATAAAAATGCCTCATGTGCATGGTTCTGTAAAATAAATATATATAAAAAAGTTTTTAAAAAGTGACGATATTTAAAAAGTTCTAGCCTCGGTTTTTTTGATTGTTCAGTAATCTTATGGCCTGGGGGATGAAGCTGTTGCAGAACCTGTCCCGCTCTTCATGCTGCGGTACCTCCTCCCAGAGTTAAGCAGTATAAACAGTCCAAATTGTGGGTGTGTGGGGGCTCTGGAGAGTGGTGAATTTATGGAATTCCCTGCCACAGTGGAGGCCAAGTCACTGGATGGATTTAAGAGAGGGTTACATAGAGCTCTAGGGGCTAGTGGAGTCAAGGGATATGGGGAGAAGGCAGGCATGGGTTATTGATTGGGGACGATCAGCCATGATCACAATGAATGGCGGTGCTGGCTCGAAGGGCCGAATGGCCTCCTCCTGCACCTATTTTCTATGTTTTTATCCTATCAATTCTTCTGGCACTCTGGCAAAATATTCCCTGGAGCACCAGGAAATAACCGGATGGAAGGAATTCAATATTAATATTGTCATTGGGAAAGGATCAAAGAAAAAAATAAAGTTAGGAAATCAAATGTACATATCATTTTGACCACAACATTTAAAATCATTTATCATTTTATGTGTGGACCATGAAAGAAATCTCTTTGACAGGCATGTATTTGTCATTGCCCATGTACATTCTTTACTTGTGTGTAGCAAGGAACCGCAGATGCTGGTTTAAACCGAAGATGGACTCAAAAAGCTGGAGGAACTCAACGGGTCAGGCAGCGTCTCTGGAGAGAAAGGAATCGGTGACCATCTTCTAACTGAGTCTGAAGAAGGGTCTCGACCCGAAACCTCAGCTATTCCTTTTCTCCAGACATGCTGTCTGACTCATTGAGTTACTCCAGCTTTATGTGTCTCAGCCATTTGGCTCAGCCACCAAGCATGTCATCCAGAGGCTGCAGCGAATCGTCCGATCAGCAGAGAAGGTTATTGGCTGTAACCTTCCCTCCATTGATGAACTGTACACTGCAAGGGCCAGGAAGCGAGCAGGCAGGATCATCTCTGACCCCTCTCACCCTGGTTACAAACTCTTTGAATCACTTCCCTCTGGAAGGCGACTCCGGACTGTCAAAGCTGCCACAGCCAGACATAAAAACAGCTTTTATCCACGAGTAGTTGCTCTACTCAACAGCCAAAAATCTGTAGCCTCCCTTTGATCTGGCATTTTATTTCTTTCACGTTTAAACTATAATGATTTATTCTAAATGTTTTAATGTTTTATATTTTATTCTTAATTGTTTACTGTATGTCGTGCTGTTACTTGCAAGCGGAGCACCAAGGCAAATTCCTTGTATGTGTACATACTTGTCCAATAAACTTATTCATTCATTACATTCTTTACTCTGGGCGCTTCATGTGAACAAGTTCATTTTATTGGTGTATATTTAGTTTAGTTTAGGGATACAGAGTGGAAATCTGCCCTTCGGCCCACCGTGTCCGCGCCGACCAGCGATCCCCGCACACTAATACCATCCTACACACACTGGGGACAATTTACAATTTTACCGATGACAATTAGCCTGCAAACCTGTCCGTGTTAGGAATGTGGGAGGAAAACGGAGCACCCGGAGAAAACGCATGTAGGTCACGGGGAGAAGGTACAAACTCTGTACCGACAGCACCCGTGGTCAGGATTGAACCCGGGTCTCCGGCGTTGTAAGGCAGCAACTTTACCAATGCACCGCCATGGCACCCTGGTGTAGATAATAATAACCAAATCTGAATCCGGTATCCAGTGGATATCATGGAGCTATCTTGTCCTCCAGGTCTATAGCTTCTTAAAAGTGGCAGCAAATTAGATAGGGTGGTAATGAAGGCCTTTGATATGCTGGACTACATTGGTTGGGGCACTGAGTATAACAGGCAAGGACTCATGATGTAGTTCTGTAAGACTTTGTGGGTAGGAATGGGAAGGGGAGTTAAAGTGTATACGAAGGAACTGCAGATGCTGGTTTAAACTGAAGATAGACACAAAAAGCTGGAGTAACACTCAGCGGGCCAGGGAGCATCTTTGGGGGAAGGAATGGGTGACGTTTAGCGAAAAGGGAAAAGAGAGATATAGACAATGATGTAGCGAGATAAGGAACAATGAATAAAAGATTTGCAAAACAAGTAACGATGATAATGTAAACAGGCCATTGTCAGCTGTTTGTTGGATGAAAACAAGAAGCTGGTGCGACTTGGGTGGGGGAGGGATAGAGAGAGAGGGAATGCCGGGGCTACATGAAGTTAGAGAAATCAATGTTCATACCACTGGGATGTAAGCTGCCCAAGCGAAATATGAGATGGTGCTCCTCCAATTTGCGATTAGCCTCACTCTGACAATGGAGGAGGCCTAGGACAGAAATGTCAATGTGGGAATGGGAAGGAGAATTAAAGTGTTGGGTTAGGTCACATTTGGAGTATTGCGTGCAGTTCTGGTTGCCACATTGCAGGAAGGGTGTGGAGGCTCTGGAGAGGGTGCAGAAGAGATTCACCAGAATGGTGTCTGGATTGAAGGGCACTATCTATGAGGAGAGGTTGGACAAACATGGATTGTCTCCTCTGGAACAGCAGAGGATGACGGAAGATCTGATGGAAAGATATAAAATGATGTGATGTACAGATAGAATAGACAATCAAAGCCTTTTGCTCCGGGTTGAAATGTCAACGACTAGAGGTCATAACTTCAGAGGTGTAGAGTTGAAAGGAGATGTCATGGAGTCATAGTTATAGAGTCATACAGTGTGGAAACAGGCCCTTCGGCACAACTTGCCCATGCCGGCCAACATGTTCCACCTGCCTGTGTTTGACCCGTATCCCTCCAAACCTGTCCTAGCCATGTGTGGGGCAATGTTTTTCAATCGAGGGTGGTGTGTGCCCACAGCACACTGCCATGGGTTAGACAATAGACAATAGGTGCAGGAGTAGGCCATTCGGCCCTCTGTGCCAGCACCGCCATTCAATGTGATCATGGCTGATCATCCCCAATCAGTACCCCGTTCCATTCTTAAGGGGTTGGACCGGCTAGATGCAGGAAGATTGTTCCCGATGTTGGAGAAGTCCAGAACAAGGGGTCACAGTTTAAGGATAAGGAGGAAATCCTTTAGGACCGAGATGAGGAAAACCTTTTTCACACAGAGAGTGGTGAATCTCTGGAATTCTCTGCCGCAGAAGGTAGTTGAGGCCAGTTCATTGGCTATATTTAAGAGGGAGTTAGATGTGGCCCTTGTAGCTAAAGAGATCAGGGGGTATGGAGAGAAGGCAGGAACGGGATACTGAGTTGGATGATCAGCCATGATCATATTGAATGGCGGTGCAGGCTCGAAGGGCCGAATGGCCTACTCCTGCACCTAATTTCTATGTTTCTATGTTTCTATTTGACATTATGTTCAGCATGGACATTGCAGGGAGAAGGGCCTGACCCTGTGCCACAGTGTTCTATGTGCTACGTACATTCTATGATCCCGCTGATGTTAACACCACTTCAAACTAACCCGTGCATTTACTCTCTCTCCATCCCTCCCCCACCCAAGTACCAGCTTCAAAGTGTTGTCTTGTGGAGTCTCATTGTCTGTAACTTGTCCTCACCTCGGCCACAGCTAACAATGGGCCTGTTTCCTTTATCATGGTTACCATTTTTGCATATCGTTCATTACATCGGCGAGACCAAGCGCAGGCTCGGCGATCGTTTCACTGAACACCTCCGCCCAGTCCGTCTTAACCTACCTGATCTCCTGGTGGCTCAGCACTTCAACTCCCCCTCCCATTCCCAATCTGACCTTTCTGTCCTGGGCCTCCTCCATTGTCAGAGTGAGGCCCATCACAAATTGGAGGAGCAGCACCTCATATTTCGCATGGGTATTTTACACCCCAGCGGTATGAACATTGACTTCTCTAACTTCAGATAGCCCTTGCATTCCCTCTCCATCCCCTTCTCCTTCCCAGTTCTCCCACTAGTCTTAAGGGCCTGTCCCACTTGTAGCCGGTAGCGACTGCCGTGTGCGTTAGCATTCGTCCGCACAGCCGTCTGGAGCGCGTGACCACACCTGGAGTATTGCATACAGTTTTGGTCTCCAAATCTGAGGAAGGACATTATTGCCATAGAAGGAGTGCAGAGACGGTTCACCAGACTGATTCCTGGGATGTCAGGATTGTCTTATGAAGAAAGACTGGATAGACTTGGTTTATACTCTCTAGAATTTAGGAGATTGAGAGGGGATCTTATAGAAACTTACAAAATTCTTAAGGGGTTGGACAGGCTAGATGCAGGAAGATTGTTCCCAATGTTAGGGAAGTCCAGGACAAGGGGTCACAGCTTAAGGATAAGGGGGAAATCCTTTAAAACCGAGATGAGAAGAACATTTTTCACACAGAGAGTGGTGAATCTCTGGAACTCTCTGCCACAGAGGGTAGTTGAGGCCAGTTCATTGGCTATATTTAAGAGGGAGTTAGATGTGGCCCTTGTGGCTAAGGGGATCAGGGGGTATGGAGAGAAGGCAGGTACGGGATACTGAGTTGGATGATCAGCCATGATCATATTGAATGGCGGTGCAGGCTCGAAGGGCCGAATGGCCTACTCCTGCACCTAATTTCTATGTTTCTATGTGACATCATTTGAATACTCAGTTTAGGATATTTACCCAGTTTATGATATTTATGGTGATTTTCTAAAATATTCCAGTTTCGTGAGCAACTCTACTTCCTGCGGCAGCTTAAAAAACTCAGGGTCGGTCGACCAGCCATGACCCACTTCTATAGGTCTACCATAGAAAGCATACTCACATTCCCTATGCTTGTCTGGTATGGTCACACAACCTCACAGGATAAGACTCGGCTGGAGAGAATAGTGCGCCGAGCTTCTAAGATCATCGGTTGCAGCAGACTTCCCTCATTGACATCACTTTACTCAACAAGACTCACCAGAAAGGCCAAAAAAAATCATAGCAGGTCATTTTCACCCGGCACATTACCTCTTTAATCTCCTCCCATCGGGAAGGAGATATAGAAGCATTAAAAGTAAAACATCTCGCTTCAGAGACAGCACCTACCTGCAAGCCATCAGATATTTGAATTTGCACTAATCACTTTGCACTTTCTTTTGCACTTGCACTTACGCTTAATATGATGCTGCTGGGTACTGTCCTTCCTGTATATATTGTCCTTCGTACAGTATTGTCTGTATTATTTATTGTGGTGTATGTGGTGGTTGTATTGTACTGTATTGTATCTGTCTGAGAGCGAACCAAGACACATTCCTATCAACTTGTTGACATGGCAATACATTTCTTGAATCTTGAATCTTGAGTGGTGCTAGCAATTGGAAAAACTGCAGACGTAACGCCCCTATTGAAAAAAATAGGTGAATGAAAAGTAGCAAGCTGCGGACCAAATTAATCTGTGGGAAGGAACTGCAGATGCTGGTTTAAATTGAAGATAGACGCAAAATGCAGAAGTAACTCAGCGGGACCGGCAGCATCTCTTGAAAGAAGGAATGGGTGGGTGATGTTTCAGTCTGAAGAAGGGTCCCGACCCGAAACGTCACCCTGTCCCATTTGACCATCATTTAAGCGACAGGCCGGTGGCGCACGACGATTTCGTGCTGGACGAAATCCACACTCCTCCACACCACTCCATGCAACCATCCCGCGCTACCCACACGCTAGCAGGTCGTGTAAATGGCGCGCGAATGACAGCCAAGTGGAACCGGTCCTTTACACATCTTTCATTCATTTGTTCTATACCCCTCTACATCACCGTCTATATCTCTCGTTTCCCTTTCCCCTGACTCTCGGTTTGAAGAAGGGTCCCAACACAAAACGTCACCCATTCCTTTTCTCCAGAGGTGTTGCCTGACCCGCTGAGTTACTCCAGCTTCAAAGAAACTCTTTGCCTGAAATGATTTAAGATATTTCTCTCAGCATAAAATTATTAAAAGGAGTGAGGGAATAGGCAAAGGATATAACGGAATAAATAGTATAAGTCTCAAATTTCATTATGAGTCGAGCAGAGGAAATAAAAGCTACGGAGGAAAGCTGGTAAATAACATCAGAACATAGGTCCACTAAGTTATAACTAACTCCAGAGCAAATATCTTTTCCAGGTAATCTCAGCAATATTGGAATATTAGGTAACTCAAGGTTTCATGGATATGTCCAAAGCCTATTTTAGACTTTAGACTGGAGAGATACAGTGTGGAAACAGGCCCTTCGGCCCATCGAGCCCAACAATCGCCGCGTATACTAGCACTATCTTACGCACTAGGGGCAATGTACAATTTACAGAAGCCAATTGATCCACAAATCTGAAGATAGACACAAAATGGTGGAGTATCTCAGCGGAATAGGCAGCATCTCTGGAGGGAAGGAATAGGTGACGTTTCACCTCCTTCAGGTACGACCCGTTCCTTCTCTCCAGAGATGCTGCCTATCCCGCTGAGTTACTCCAGCGCTGTTGATGGCTGCCTCCGCCTGCAGTCTGTTTGTCTTTGTTATTTTTAGTTGTTTAATATATGTTTTTGAAGAATCTTTTGGGGCATTTTACGTGTGGGATGGGGGTTGGGTAAGGGGGAAACCGTCTTTCAGTCGCTTCCTGGCGAGGATGCGACTATTATCCGAGTCGCGCCCCCGCCCCCCCCCCCCCCCCTCCTCGCGGCCTACCTACTGGATTGGCGCGGCCTTTCTTGCCGGGGACCGGATCAGAGCTTCAGCAGCAGCGGCGCAGCGTTGGATACATTGCGGAGCGGGATATACCTCACCTGGAATAGCCGTTTGAGGCTCCGAGCTGTAGGGCCTGCTGCATCGACATCGCAAAGCTGTGGCTTGCAGAGCTCCCACCGCGGGCGGCGCTGACCAACATCGCGGAGTCCTGGGACCCTATGCCGGGGGCCGCCAGCGTTGAATCTCCATCCAGCTCGTCCTGTGGATTTCGGGAGCCGCCGACTCTGGTGGCCGATTCAGAGGTCCAGGCTGCTGAGGATGTTCCTCTGTTTGACGTCGGGGTTCCATGGCTCCCGGCGAGAGGGCCTGAACATCAGGCCGCCCGTAGCGGCGACTGCGGTGGGCTCGTGAGGCCACGACCACGGGTGAAGATTGGGGAACATCAGCGAGGAGGTTGACTGGACTTTGGTTCCTTCCCTCATAGTGGGGAACTTTGGTGCCGTTGTGGAGATGTTTGTGTTGTGGACTATCGTGTTCTGTGTTTTTGTTTTTTTTTATTCGTATGACTGTATGGGGAATAGCATTTCGTTGTCTCTTACTTTAAGACAATGACAATAAATTTGAATCAAATCAAATCAAATCAAATCAAAATCCTAGCGGTCACAGGGTGAACGTACAAACTCCATACAGACCTAATGTTCAAGAAGGAACTGCAGATGCTGGAGAATCGAAGGTAGACAAAAGTGCTGGAGAAACCCAGCGGCTGAGGCAGCTTCTATGGAGTGAAAGAAATAGGATACGTTTCAGGCCGAAACCCTTCTTCAGACTGGTGGGGGGAGGGCGGGAAGAAGAAAGGAAAAGGAGGAGCTGAGGGAGAGCTGAGAAGGGGAGGAGACAGCAAGGGCTACCGGAAATTGGAGAAGTGGTACAAGGAGTAATACAGTGATTCATTCATTCATGATACAGCACGATACAATAGAACTTTATTTATCCCAGGAGGGAAATTGATCGGCCAACATAAAACAAAAAATACAAAAAACATGAAATGAAATTATGACGTGCAAAGATTGGGGAGGTGGGGGAGGGGGGGGGGGGGGGGGGGGGGGGTGTGTGAGGGGAGTCAGTCTATCCCACCACAGAAGAGGGAGGAGTTGTACAGTTGATAGCCAAAGGGAAGACGGGTCTCCTGTGGCGTTCTGTATTGCATCTTGGTGGGACCAGTCTGTTGCTGAAGGTGCTCGTGAGATTGACCAGTGTGTCATGTGCCACATAGTGTGTCAGTGTCATTGTCGATGTGTTGGTGGAGGCCCTGCAACGGCCTGGGCCTTGATTTTGATCGGGCTCCGCTCTAAGAGGCCGGCCACATGCATCGGACGCGGCCTACAGCGGCACGGAGCGGTGGAGGACATGGACAACATCGCCTGGCCAGGCCATTCTCTGCAACTCTGACCCAGTGTTGCCACCTGGACAATGGGCCTTCATGGCCGAGTTAAGCTCATGTCCCACTGTCCGAGGTCATTCAAGAGTTCTCTGGAGTATTCCCCTGATTCGAAATGGGGGAATGCCCGTAGCAGGTCCGTAGGAGTTCGTGGATGTCTTGTAGTGGCTCGTAATGCTAACGGTAGGTACTCGGGAAATCCGGTAAACTCGTTGTAGATTGATGATGCATGTGAGCCAATCATACTAACTCCACCCCTCTATAACACTTATACCAACACCCATTCCCAGCACTTCAGTTCGAGCAGCCAGGGTGCATTGATAACCTGTTGGCCTCAACGCTGCTAAGTGCTCATTAAACATGTGTTTAAATCACACACTGACTCTGGCTTTTGTTTACACTCGTGAAGATTTTTCATCCCTGCAAAAAAAATGTCCACGCGCCCACCACCCTTTGTGTAAAAAAGTCACCCCTCAGGTTCCTCTTCAATCTTTCCGCCCCTCACCAGAAGCAGATGGTAACAATCGGCTTCTACTTTGTATCAATGGTGGAGTGAATGAACATTTGTGGAGGGCATGCCTATGCCTTTACCCCTCTGCTCAGTCCGCCTAAACCTACCTGAACTCCCGGTTGCGGAAACCTTTAATTCCACCTCCCATTCCCACACTGACCTTTCTGTCCTGGGCCTCCTCCATTGTCAGAGTGAGGCCCAGCGCAAATTGGAGGAACAACACCTCATATTTCGCTTGGGCAGCTTACACCCCAGCGGTATGAACATTGACTTCTCCAACTTCAAGTATCCCTTGCTTTCCTTCTCTCTCCATCCCCTCCCCCTTCCCAGTCAGTTCTCCAACTAGTTTGACTGGCCCTGATTCCATGTTACCTCTGTTTGCTTTGTTGTTACCTCCTCCCAGCTAACAATGATCTATTCTACATTTTCCTTGAACTCCATCCCCCTTTGTCCTGTCTCCACACCTTACACTTCCTTATCTATGTATCTCACTTGCCCCTGACTCGCAGTCTGAAGAAGGGTCTCGACCCGAAACTTCACCCATTCGTTCTCCCCAGACATGCTGCCGGTCCCGCTGAGCTACTCCAGCAATTTTGTGTCTATGCCTTTTCTACTGTTGGGTGTTGTTGAAACTACACCCATCCAGGCAAGTGGAGAATATTCCTTCACACTCCTGACTTGAGACCAATGGACCATAAGACATAGGACCAGAATTAGGCCATTCATCCCATTGAGTCTCCTCCGCCATTCGATCATGGCTGATCTTTCTTTCCCCTTCCATTCCCCTGCCTTCTCCTGATAACTTTTGAAGCGCTTACTAATCAAGACCCTATCAATATCCGTTTCAAAATACCCAATGTCTTGACCTCCCCAGCCGTCGGTGGGAATGAATTCCACAGAATAGTAAGATTAAACGAGAACTTACCAGTTTGAAGTTTGATCTGTATTTTATGAGGAGTTACGATGAGGGATTACGTGAAGAAGCCCGCCAGGACGCATGCGTGTCATTCTTCAAAGCAGCGGTGTGAAATCACAGATAACTGTAATAACTAAACATAGTAAGATTAGAGAATAGATACCAGTTGAGTATATTATCAGGGTGGGAGTGGAGGGCACGTAATCCCTCATCGTAACTCCTCATAAAATACAGATCAAACTTCAAACTGTTAAGTTCTTGTTTAACCTTACTATTTTACTTCGGAGTCACGTGAGTGACTATGTGAAGATTTTAAAGCTCTGTGATTTCATGCCGTGGAAACAAGTCTATGCATCACCTCTGCCTTGATGACTGTAGGAGGAATTGTGTTAACATAATTTGAACATGAATTCAACATTGAAATCATAAAATTTATTAACACAAATTTATAACCCCTTTTTATGGGTTTAAATTAATTTACAGAACTTAAAATTGTTTCTGCAAACGTTCCAAGTTTCATTACTGGTTTGTTGTAAAATAGTTGGAATGTTTTTTCCCCTGACAATCCTGCTGCCTTGAGGATTTGGTCCATTGGTACATCCAACTGTATCGCTGCCGATGTAACTGCAGCCCTGGTGGATTGAGATTTAAAAATATTAGTATCCACCCCAGCCTGTGTTAGCACCTGTTTCAGCCATCTTGAGATAGTCTGGACCGTCACTCTTTTGTGTGGTTGCTTGTGGCTGACCAAAAGTGCCTTCTCATTGCCGCTTATGATTTTCGTTTTCTCCATGTATAACGCCAAATGTCTTACTATACACAGACGGTCATCTGTTGGGTATGACCTAAATTGTATATTGAGGCCTGCTGATCCCTGTCTGTTCTGCTTTACTAATTCATAGATATGAAACTTAATATTTTCAGATGAGGAAGTCATGTTGTCCAGTCTTAGTTTATGCAGTGACTACACTTTGTGCCGTGACCAATGCCATTAGCATGACTGTTTTTAATGCCAGTCTGTGTAGGGACAGAGCTGTTCTCTTGTTCCTGCACCCCCTGCACACTTGACTTTTCTTCTGCGAAACCTTCTTCCAGATCAACCCAGAACTGACCCGCAATGCTCCCCTCTGCTGAGGTAGAAGCACTGTGCAGCCCTTCAAGAGGTACTGCTGTGGGTTTATCATAGAGCCCACTGTGACCCGACTCCATCTCCCAGAGTCTGTCACGTTGGAGCAAATGCTCCACACACCGTTCCATCCGGCTCCAGCGCTCTCGGTCGCTGGCCGCCCGCGGTTGTTCAAAGTCGGACTCCTCTGAGTCGACGACCTTGTTTGTTTTATGTCTAGCCTTACCGCCCGGCCGCGCGGATCTGGCCGGTGCGGAGGTGACATCGGGCACAGCTGATCCCACTATTGGTGATCCAAGTGCTGCTGGCTGCTGCTGGCTGCCCGCTGCTCCGCGGTCCTCCCTCACCAGCTTTGTCGCAGCCCTTGTCTTCTTTGTTTTGTCCATGTTCCCCACCTGTAGTTGGTGATGGAAACAAAAAGACCGCAGAGTAAACTCTTACCTGCAGGTTGTGGCTTTTAATCTGCCGCTGCGGGGGAACGTCTGACCACCGCGCCTGACGTTTCGCAATGCGTGTAGCGATATAATACGCATGCGTCCAGTCTCAAGTCTTTTGCAGACTCTAACAGGTTTTCTTCCAAGATTGCCCTGTATTTGGCTCCATCCATCTTCCCATCAACTCTGACCAGCTTCCCTGTCCCTGCTGAAGAAAAGCATCCCCACAGCATGATGCTGCCACCACCATGTTTCACGGTGGGGATGGTGTGTTCAGGGTGATGTGCAGTGTTAGTTTTCCACCACACATAGCGTTTTGCATTTAGGCCAAAAACTTCCATTTTGGTCTCATCTGACCAGAGCACCTTCCTCCACATGTTTGCTGTGTCCCCCACATGGCTTGTGGCAAACTGCAAACGGGACTTCTTATGGCTTTTTTTTCAACAATGGCTTTCTTCTTGCCACTCTTCCATAAAGGGCCCGATTTGTGGAGTGCACGACTAATAGTTGTCCTGTGGACAGATTCTCCCACCTGAGCTATGGATCTCTGCAGCTCCTCCAGAGTTACCATGGGCCTCTTGGCTGCTTCTCTGATCAATGCTCTCCTTGCCCAGCCTGTCAGTTTAGGTGGACAGCCATGGTGTGGTAGGTTTGCAGTTGTGCCATACTCTTTCCATTTTCGGATGATGGATTGAACAATGCTCCGTGAGATGTTCAAAGTTTGGGATATTTTTTTATAACCTAACCCTGCTTTAAACTTCTCCACAACTTTATCCCTGACCTGTCTGGTGTGTTCCTTGGGCTTCATGATGCTGTTTGTTCACTAATGTTCTTTAACAAACCTCTGAGGCCTTCACAGAACAGCTGTATTTATACTGAGATTAGATTACACACAAGTGGACTCTATTTACTAATTAGGTGACTTCTGAAGGCAATTGATTGCACTGGATTTTATTTAGGGGTATCAGAGTAAAGGGGGCTGAATACTTTTGCACGCCACACTTTTCAGTTTTTTATTTGTAAAAAAATTTGAAAACCATGTATCATTTTCCTTCCACTTCACAATTATGCGCCACTTTGTGTTAGTCTATCACTTAAAATCCCAATAAAATACATTTACATTTGTGGTTGTAATGTGACAAAATGTGGAAAAGTTCAAGGGGTATGAAAACATTTACAACCTTGGCCTACATCCGACCTAAACACCTGACCTGATATAAATTACTATATTATATTATATTATAACCCCAATAGTCATCTTAAATCACAGATTCTTCATCAACATCCAATCTAACCGCAGGAGAAAAGTTAAATTATTGTGTCAGAATTTAAACAGACAAAATGCTATTTTGCCAACATTTTGATTATTTTTTTATCGTCTCCCTTGCGGAAGATTCTGGCAGAGCTGTGAGGCTTTTGGGAAAGATTAACTTCTCAAATTGGGATGGAGAAGTCATCGGGTGTAACAGGAGGAATTCATTCGGCAGAACAATGTTGCCAGTTAGAGTTATAAATTCATAGCCCCACACAGTACGGAAACAGGCCCCTCAGCCCATCTTGCATATGCTTACCAAGATGCAATCCAATACGATATGATAGGACTTTATTTATCCTAGGAGAGATATTGATTTGCCAACCGTCATAAAAAACATAAAATACATGAAAGGTGAAATTAAAGTGATGGGTGGAAAGGCTTGGGGGATGTGCAAAGATTGGGGAGGTGTGGGGGGGGAGGAAGTCAGTCTTAGACTCAGTCTACCCCACGACTGAAGGGTGGAGGAGTTGTACAGTTCGATAGCCACAGGGAAGAAGGATCTCCTGTGGCGTTCTGTGCTGCATCTTGGTGGAACCAGTCTGTTGCTGAAGGTGCTCCTCAGGTTGACCAGTGTGTCAAGGAGGGGGTGAGCTGTATAGTCCAGGATGTTTGCGGACCCATGTACGAAGATAGACGCAAAATGTCGGCAATGGTGGGCGGCATAAAACGCGGCACGGTGGCGCAGCGGTAGAGTTGCTGCCTTACAGTGGCAGAGACCCGGGTTCGATCCTGACCACGTGTGCTGCCTGTATGGAGTTTGTACGTTCTCCCCGTGACCTGCGTGGGTTTCCTCCGGGATGTCCGGTTTCCTCCCACACACCAAAGACGTGCAGTTTGTAGAGTTAAGTGGCCTGGTTTAATTGTAAATTGCCCCTAGTGCATGGAGTGTTATTGTTAACGTGCGGGGATCGCTGGTCGGCGCGCCCTACGTGGGCCGAAGGGCCTGTTTCCACGCTGTATCTCAAAAACGAAATGAATAATCTGGAGGCACATGTTCAAATCCAACCACAAGCAATGAAATTCATGTTCATCAGACACAAAATCAGAATTAGGCCATTTGGCCCTTCATAGAAACATAGCAAATAGGTGCAGGAGTAGGCCATTCGGCCCTTCGAGCCTGCACCGCCATTCAATATGATCATCCAACTCAGTATCCTCTACCTGCCTTCTCTCCATACCCCCTGATCCCTTTAGCCACAAGGACCACATCTAACTCCCTCTTAAATATAGCCAATGAACTGGCCTCAACTACCTTCTGTGGCAGAGAATTCCACAGGTTCACCACTCTCTGTGTGAATTCTCATCTCACCTCAAAGATTTCCTCCTTATCCTTAAACTGTGAGCTCTTGTTCTGGACTTCCCCAACATCGGGAACAATCTTCCTGCATCTAGCCTGTCCAACCGCTTAAGAATTTTGTACGTTTCTAGAAGATCCCCCCTCAATCTTGTAATTCTAGTGAGTACAAGCCGAGTCTATCCAGTCTTTCTTCACATGAAAGTCCTGACATCCCAGGAATCAGTCTGGTGAACCTTCTCTGTATCAAGACTACTCCACTTCAATCATGGCGACCTTTCACTTTCAACCTGTTCAACTCTGGTCACATCACGGTGAAGGAGCGTGTGTGTGGGCTGTGGGTCTCCGCTTATGCTGTGTGCCCTGGGGAATATCACACGCCATGTGGTGGCTATTTATGTAGTTTTGTATCTTGTTGCCTTTTTGGTATGACTGTATGGTAAATCAAATTTCACTGTACCTGTGTACACGAGACAATAAAGGAATATTGAACACCTCCGCTCGGTCCGCAATAACCAAGCTGACCTCCCGGCGGCTCAGCACTTCAACTCCCCCTCCCACTCCGTCTCCGACCTCTCTGTCCTGGGTCTCCTCCATGGCCACAGCGAGCAGCACCGGAAATTGGAGGAACAGCACCTCGTATTCCGTTTGGGGAGTCTGCATCCTGGGGGCATGAACATCGAATTCTCCCAATTTTGTTAGTCCTTGCTGTCTCCTCCCCTTCCTCAGCCCCCCTGCTGTCTCCTCCCATCCCCCAGCCTTGGGCTCCTCCTCCTTTTCCCTTTCTTGTCCCCGCCCACCCCCGCCCCCGATCAGTCTGAAGAAGGGTTTCGGCCCGAAACGTTGCCTATTTCCTTCGCTCCATAGATGCTGCTGCACCCGCTGAGTTTCTCCAGCTTTTTTTGTGTAACCAAGGAATATTGAACCCTTGATATTCCTTTTCTACAGAGGTGCTGTCTGACCCGCTGAGTTACTCCAGTGTTTTGTGTCTATCTTCGGTTTAAACCAGCATCTGCAGTTCCTTCCTACACACTGTACAGAGTCTCCAGTTACGAACTATTTTCAAGTCCCATTTGTAAGTGCAGAATCTTGATCTGACCATGAAAGTCCGTTGTCCTGGCGGGCGTTGCAGGGCGCGGCCTGGCCAAGCGTCTACGTTGATGATCCACCATATCACGGATGAAACCATCGTACAAAATGGATGCCGGATTTTTATCACCATATACGTCGCTATTTTTCTTCTCGTTGTACATCATTTCTAAAAAAAAACCCTCTTTCTGTAATCCCATTCAAAGGCAGCTGCAACACTTAAACTCGCTACATGATTTTTATAGCTGGAAGAAATGTTTACAAGATGTTGGCACCTGCTAATTTTCAACGAGAAATTAATCTGTCAGCTCACCGAACAAAATGTGTTGTTCTGAATGTTCCGCCATTAAGTCAATTCGATTGCCAGAGTGAGGAGGTTTGTTCTGATCAAGACACTACAGTACATTCCTCCACTTGAGATTTCGTCTGCAATTGTCCATCGGGGTGGCACGGTGGTGCAGCGGTAGAGTTGCTGCCTTATGCCCCTGTCCCACTTAGGAAACCTGAACGGAAACCTCTGGAGACTTTGCGCCCCACCCAAGGTTTCCGTGCGGTTCCTGGAGGTTTTTGTTAGTCTCCCTACCTGCTTCCACTACCTGCAACCTCCGGCAACCACCTGCAACCTCCGGGAACCGCACGGAAACCTTGGGTGGGGCGCAAAGTCTCCAGAGGTTTCCGTTCAGGTTTCCTAAGTGGGACGGGGGCATAACATCGCTTGCAGCACCGGAGACCCGGGTTTGATCCCGACTACGGGTGCTGTCTGTACAGAGTTTGTGCGTTCTCCCCGGACCTGCGTGGGTTTTCTCCGGGATCTTCGGTTTCCTCCCACTCTCCAAAGACGTACAGGTTTGTAGGTACATTGGCTTGGTGTACGTGTAAATTATCCCTGGTGTGTGTCACTCAGAGAAGACCCATGCAGTCACAGGGAGAATGTACAAACTCTGTACAGACAGCAATCATAGTCAGGATCGAACCCGGGTCTCTGGTGCTGTAAGGCAGCAACTCTACCGCTATTCAGCTGCCTTACAAGTGTAAGTTATCCCTGGTGAGTGTAGGATAGTGTTATGGCCCTGTCCCACGGTACAAGTTCATTCCAAGAACCTCTACCGAGTTTGCCCTGATTCGAACTCGGAGATTTACGTCATCATGTTGAAAAATCTTCACCAGTCTTCCCGTGCTTACCTGCCGTTGGCGAGTCTTCCCGAGTACCTGCCGTTAACATTACGAGCCGCTAAGAGACGTTCCCGAGCTCCGACGTACCCGCTACGTTCATTCTCTGTGCTTACCATGAGTTTGATTTTTTTTTAAACTTGGGCGAGCTCTTGGAATGAACTCGTACCGTGGGACGGTGCCATTAACGTGCAGGGATCGCTGGTCAGTGCGGACTCGGTGGGCCGAAGGACCTGTTTTCGCACTGTATCTCTAAACTTAACTAAACTCACAACATATACGGTTATCTGATAAAAAACACAGCGTCGTTCCTTCAGCCAACCCCATCAGTCCTATTCCACCGATCCTTTTGTCTCTGTACTTATTTTCTTTCATAAATGCTCATCAACTTTAATTTATTGAGGGTACATAAAAATGCTGGAGAAACTCAGCGGGTGCAGCAGCATCTATGGAGCGAAGGAAATAGGCGACGTTTCGGGCCGAAACCCTTCTTCAGACTTTAGGAGCAGCTTCTTCCCTACAGACAGGAACAGCTTCTTTCCGGCGGCTGTCACTCTACTCAACAAGGTACCTCGGTGACTGCCAATCACCACCTCCCCCCCCCCCCCCCCCCCCCCCCCCGGACACTTATTATTTTTTATTCAAATCGTTTGCTATGTCGCTCTTCAAAGGAGATGCTAAATGCATTTCGTTGTCTCTGTACTGTACACTGACAATGACAATTAAAATTGAATCTGAATCTGAGACATCAGGCTATTAAACCTCCCAATGAGCTCCGAACTATATAGACTTGAGATGCGCTGTTTTAGTTTAATTCAGTTTAGTTTGGCTTAGTTTAATTTAGTTTGGCTTACTTTAGTTTAGTTTAGTTTATTGATACGCCGTGGAAGCAGGTCGTGACCTGACTGACAAAAACGGGGTACTGATTGTGGATGATTAGCCATGATCACATTGAATGGCGGTGCTGACTCGAAGGGCCGAATGGCGTACTCCTGCACCTATTGTCTGTTGTCTATCATAACACATATTAATGTAATAAAGTAGACAAAAATGCTGGAGAAACTCAGCGGGTGCAGCAGCATCTATGGAGCGAAGGAAATAAGCAATGTTTCGGGCTGAAACCCTTCTTCATGTATGATGGTTTCGTTTTCAGTTTAGTGCAGAGATACAGTGCGGAAACAGGCCCTTCGACCCACCGGGTCCGCACCGACCATTGATCCCAACACACTAACCGAAACCGGGCCGAAACGTTGCCTATTTTCTTCGCTCCATAGATGCTGCTGCACCCGCTGAGTTTCCCCAGCATTTTTGTCTAACTTCAGTCTCAGTTTCAGATAAAGTTTAGTTTATTGTCTCGTGTGCTGAGGCACACTGACAAGCTTTTGTTGTCATCTAACAAGTCAGTGTAAAGACAATACATGATTACAATCGAGCCATTTACAGTGCATAGATACATGATAAGGGAATAACGTTTAGTGTAAGGTAAAACGAGTAAGGTCCAATCAGGGATAGTCCGAGGGTCACCAATGAGGTAGATAATAGTTCAGGACTACTCTCGGGTTGGGGTAGGATGGTTCAGTTGTCTGCTAACCATATAACCCAAATTGACTGCTGCAATTTCGTTCAGACATCGGTCTGAATGACAATAAAAGGCTATCTATCTATCTATCTATCTATCTATCTATCTATCTATCTATCTATTACAATTACAGCATGGAAACAGGCCATCTCAGTCCTTCCAGTCCGTGCCGAACACTTACTCTCACCTAGTCCCATCTACCTGCACTCAGACCATAACCCTCCATTCCTTTCCCGTCCATATACCTATCCAATTTATTTTTAAATGATAAAATCGAACCGGCCTCCACCACTTCCACTGGAAGCTCATTCCACACAGCTACCATCGAGGGGATTTATCGCAGTCGCTGCCTCAAAAAGGCTGGCAGCATCATCAAAGACCCACACCATCCTGGCCATACACTCATCTCCTTGCTACCTTCAGGTAGAAGGTACAGGAGCCTGAAGACTGCAACAATCAGGTTCAGGAATAGCTACTTCCCCACAGCTATTAAACCTGGCTCAGACAAAACTCTGAACATTAATAACCCATTATCTGTTATTTGCACTTTATCAGTTTATTTATTCATGCGTGTATATATTTATATCATGGTATATGGACACACTGATCTGTTTTGTAGTAAATGCCTACGATGTTCTGTGTGCTGAAGCAAAGCAAGAATTTCATTGTCCTATACAGGGACACATGACAATAAACTCACTTCAACTTGAACTTGCCACTCTCTGAGTAAAGAAGGTTGCCCCAAAACCTTTGTCCCTTAATTCTCAAATCAGCTGGGAAGAAACTGTCCCTGAATCTAGAGGCGTGTGCGTTTTCACACTTCTGTACCTTTTGCCCGATGGGAGAGGGGAGAAGAGGGAGTGGCCGAGGTGCGACTGGTCCTTGATTAAGCTGCTGGCCTTGCGGAGGCAGCGTGAGGTGTGGATGGAGTCAATGGCAGGGAGGTTGGTTTCCAGTGGAGCATGCCATACGCTGGGAAAGTAATGATGTTGGTTTATCCACTGATGATCTGCGCCATCTCCAACGGCAGCAGGCCACAGTGGGGAATTACGGGCAGGAGATCTGTTTGTTTCTGCACGTTCTGTACAATAACAGCAAGAAGGAAAAAAAAATACAGAACCACCGACTAACCCGGGGACAATGAATAGCTCTTGTGTTTCCTTGCCAAGGAAGCAGGAGCTGTTTTTAATCTGGGAGCCCTTTGGCTGCCAATCCACCAGCTCCCTCACAACTTCAGTCGGAACTGTCTTCCAGAAGGAATAAATTGTCACGGTGATTTTGAACGAGTTGCGGACGGTGATCAGGCTTCACCCTGTTCATCGAGTGCTTGAGGTGTGCAATATTGCCAGGTCATAGAAACATAGAAACATAGACAATAGGTGCAAGGGGAGGTCATTCAGCCCTTCGAGCCAGCACCGCCATTCCATATGATCATGGCTGATCATCCGAAATCAGTACCCCGTTCCTGCTTTCTCCCCATATCCCTTGATTCCGTTAGCCCGAAGAGCTAAATCTAACTCTCTTGAAAACATCTAGTGAATTGGCCTCCACTGCCTTCTGTGGCAGAGTATTCCACAGATTCACAATTCTCTGGGTGAAGACGTTTTTCCTCATCTGTGTCCTAAATGGCCGACCCCTTAGTCTTAAACTGGCTGACCCTTGACTCTGGACTCCCCCCAACAGTGGGAACATTTTTCCTGCATCTAATCTGTCCAATCCCTTAAGAATTTCATGTTTTGTAATAACAACCTATTGTACTTTATGTGTTTATTGACGTGTGTATATATATATATTCTATGGTATATGGACACACTGATCTGATCAATATTTATGACTATTTCATTGTCCTATCTGGGACACATGACAATAAACTCTCCTAACTTGACTTGACTCCTTCCAAATTCCAGTGAATGCAAGTCTGAGTCTGAAGAAGGGTTTCGGCCCGAAACGTTGCCTATTTCCTTCGCTCCATAGATGCTGCTGCACCCGTTGAGTTTCTCCAGCAATTTTGTGTACCTTCCAGTGAATACAAGCCCAGTCGATCCATTCTTCTTTTTTCTTCAGCATGGATGGATGCTTTAACAGACGGCAACTGATTCAGTAGCATAATGTGGATAGACACAAAATGCTGCAGGAACTCAGCGGGACAGGCAGCATCTCCAGAGAGAAGGAATAGGTGACGTTTCGGCCCGAGACCCTTCTTCAGTCTGAGAGTCAGAGGCGAGGGAACGAGAAATATGAAAAGGTACATATAAAAAAATGAATGAAAGATATGCAAAAGGACAGATCAAAGCCAGAAACAATGATCATGGAAAGGTGGAGCCCACAATGGTCCATTGTTGGCTATGGAAAAGGTGATAATGAGTTATACAAACAGTGAAGCACAGTAAGATGACAGTGAAACTAGTACAATGACTAGGGTGGAGGATCGATGGAGAGAGAGGGGATGCAAGGCTTGCTAAAAGTTAGAGAGATTAATATTCATACCACTGTGTTGTAAGTTGCCAAGTGAAATATGAGGCGCTGTTCCTCCAATTTGCGTTTGGCCTCACTCTGATAGTGGGGGAGGCCCAGGACAGAAAGGCAAGTTTGGGAAGGGGAAGGGGAGTTAAAGTGTTTGACTACCGAAAGTGTTCTGCCAAACGATCGGCCAGTCTGTGCTTGATCTTGCCGATATACAGGAGGAATCAGGTCAGCTCAGTTTAGTTTATTGTCACGTGTACCAAGGAACAGTGAACAGCTTTTGTTGCATGCTAACCAGTCAGCGGAAAGACAATAATCTTTAGTCAGAGGAATCTGCGGAATTCTTGGCCACAGAAGGCTGTGGAGGCCAAGTCAGTGGATATTTCTAAGGCAGAGATAGATAGATTTGTGATTAGTACAGATGTCAGAGGCTGTGGGTAGAAGGCAGGAGAATGGGGTTAGGAGCCTTGTGGCAAAGATGTGGCCCTTGTGGCTAAAGGTATCAGGGGGTATGGAGAGAAGGCAGGTACAGGATACTGAGTTGGATGATCAGCCATGATCATATTGAATGGCGGTGCAGGCTTGAAGGGCCGAATGGCCTATTACTGCACCTATTTTAATGTTTCTATGATTAAATGGCGGAGTAAACTTGATGGGCCGAATGGCCTAATTCTACTCCTACTCCTTATGGCCTTATGATTACACGATTACA
The DNA here is from genome assembly GCF_028641065.1 of Leucoraja erinaceus. Classification (NCBI taxonomy): domain Eukaryota; kingdom Metazoa; phylum Chordata; class Chondrichthyes; order Rajiformes; family Rajidae; genus Leucoraja; species Leucoraja erinaceus. The sequence goes on along the minus strand of NW_026576476.1, from coordinate 448,801 downwards.
ATCGAGCCATTCACAATGTACATGTACACATGATAAGAGAATAACGTTTAGTGCAAGACAAGGGCAGCAAAGTCCGATCAAAGATAATCCGAGGGTCAATGATGAGGTAGATAGTAGTTCAGGACTGCACTCTAGTTATGGAAGGAATGGACAGGCAGAAAGGGTTCCAACCCAAATCATCGATGCTGCCTGACCAGCTGAGTTCGCCCAGCAGTTTTGTGTTCCGAAGTCTAAATTCATCCCATCTCTGCTTCCCAAGTGTTTCCTGATTTTGCTGCTGGGCACACTAGCAACAAATTTCAGATAATGCCCTCTTTATTGTGCGACTGTGGTGTTGGCCTCCCCTGTAATTAATGAAAGCTGCACTTTACGAGGCAATTTGGCCTCTGTCGTTTCGATGCACTGCGTGTTTGCGAAGCAATTCCAAAGTTTCAATATTCTATTCTTGTTTGTCTATATACCAGCAGGGTGCAGGAAGCCTAAACAGGAAGCATTCTTTGTGTCCATGCATAACAAATAAAAAATAAATAAAGCATTGGTATCGCCAAGTTAAGTCCCAGTGACTCAAATTACAGTTTACTGCAGCTTTTAAGACCACACGTAAGATTGAAGTTACTCAAGATATCACCCTGGTATTAGTAACGTTAAGGGGTTTGTCATCATCTTTTCGTGTTCATCTTGTTACAAATGTTGACCTCGCTGTCATCGTCTGTCCTGAAAAAGAGGCAAGCTTCCGCCGACTATCAGTGGAAACTATCCCTTGTCGCAATGGATGATGGTGGGAGTAGAATTAGCTCGGGATACTTCCAGTTTCCAGCCCCCGCCACATGGACGCTTCTCCTATGGGGCCGGGGGATTGGTTTCGCCGAACACCTCCGCTCAGTCCGCAATAACCTACCTGAACTCCCGGTGGCTCAGCACTTCAACTCCCCCTCCCATTCCCAATCCGACCTCTCTGTCCTGGGTCTCTTCCATTGCCAGAGTGAGCAACATCGGAAATTGGAGGAACAGCACGTCATATTCCGCCTGGGTTGCTTGCGTCCTGATGGCATGAACGTTGAATTCTCCCAAATTTGCTAGCCCTTGCTGTCTCCTCCCCTTCCTTAACCCTCGAGCTGTCCTCTCCCAACCCCCCCCCCGCCCTTGGGCTCCTCCTCCTCACTTTTTCCTTCCTTCCCCCCCCCCCCCCCCCCCCCCCCCCCCCCCCCATCAGTCTGAAGAAGGGTTTTGGCCCGAAACGTCGCCTATTTCCTTCGCTCCATAGATGCTGCTGCACCCGCTGAGTTTCTCCAGCAATTCTGTGTACCTTGGTTGTTAGATCTGTTCAGTTCAGTTTGTTGTCATGTGTACCGATGTACAGCGAAAAGCTTTTGTTGCGTGCTAACCAGTCAGCGGAAAGACAATACATAGAAACATAGAAAATAGGTGCAGGAGGAGGCCATTCGGCCCTTCGAGCCAGCAATGCCATTCATTGTGATCATGGCTGATCGTCCGCTACCAATAACCCGTGCCTGCCTTCTCCCCTTATCCCTTGACTCCACTAGCCCCTAGAGCTCTATCTAACTCTATCTTAAATCCATCCAGTGATTTGGCCTCCACTGCCCTCTGTGGCAGGGAATTCCATAAATTCACAACTCTCTGGGTGAAAAAGTTTTTTCTCACCTCTGTCTTAAATGGCCTCCCCTTTATTCTAAGACTGTGGCCCCTGGTTCTGGACTCGCCCAACATTGGGAACATTTTTCCTACATCTAGCTTGTCCAGTCCTTTTATAACATTTTAGACGTTTCTATAAGAATCCCCCTCATCCTTCTAAACTCCAGTGAATACAAGCCTAGTCTTTTCAATCTTTCCTCATATGACAGTCCCGCCATCCCAGGGATCAATCTCGTGAACCTTGATTACAATCGATCAATTTACAGTGTGTAGATACATGGTAAGGGGATAACGTTTAGTGCAAGGTAAAGCCAGCAACGTCCGATCAAAGTTAGTCCGAGGGTCACCAATGAGGTAGATAGTAGCTTAGCACTGCTCACTAGTTGTGGGTTGGACGGTTCAGTTGCCTGATAAGAACTGGGAAGAAACTGTCCCTGAATCTGGAGGTGTGCGTTTTAACACTTCTGTACCTTTTGCCCGATGGGAGAGGGGAGAAGAGGGAGTGGCCAGGGTGCAACTCATCCTTGATGATGCTGCTGGCCTTGCCGAGGCAGCGTGAGGTGTAAATGGACCGAATGGGAGTTTGGTTTCCGATGGAAAATGCCATACGCCAGGAAATAATGAGATAGGCCGTAAAGGTAGATAGATGAGGATAGATTCCTTCATCCTTTGTTGAGTGGATCTACGAAAGTGTCTTTCCAAAACACACACTGGGGACAATTTACAATTGATACCAAGCTAATTAACCTGCATACCTATACGTCTTTGGAGTGTGGGAGGAAATTGGAGCACCCAGAGAAAATTCACGCAGGTCACGGAGAGAGAACGTACAAACTCTGTACAGACAGCACCCGTAGTCAGGATCGAACCTGGGTCTCTGGCGCTGTAAAGCAGCAACTCTGCCGCTGTGCCATCATGCTACTCTGTTCTGGTTGCCATATTCTAGGATGGATGTGGAGACGTTGGAAAAAATGTATCGGAGGTTTGCCTGGATTAGAGGGTGTTAATTACAAGGAGAGTTGGACAGACTTGGTTTGGTTTCTACGGAACGCCGGAGGTTGCCAGGAGACCTGACGGAAATATATAAGATGATGAGAGGCATAGATAAGGTAGACAGTCTGACCTTTTTTTTCCCTGGATGGAAATATTAAATACTAGAGGGCGTATGTTCAAGGTGAGAGGGACAAAGTTGAAAGGTGATGTGTAGGACAAGTTTTATATACAGGTGAGTGTTGGGGGGGGAATTGGTTGAGGCAGATACGATAGTCTTCAAAGACTTTTAAAAGACGTTTGGATATTCATATGGATATGCAGTGCATGGAGGAATATGGAAGATGAGAGTTGGTTTTGCCATTATGTTCAACGCAGACATTGTGGGCCAAAAGGCACGTGATGTGTTCTATGTTCTATGGTCTATGTTGTATGGTGTATGTAAAATGTTCTATATTCTGTTGTATGTTGTATGTTGTGTGTTCTATGTTGTATGTTCTATGGTGTATGTTGTATGTTGTAGGTAAAATGTTGTCTGTTCTATGTTGTATGTTCTATGGTCTATGTTGTATGGTGTATGCAAAATGTTCTATATTCTGTTGTATGTTGTATGTTGTGTGTTCTATGTTGTATGTTCTATGGTGTATGTTGTATGTTGTAGGTAAAATGTTGTCTGTTCTATGTTGTGTGTTCTATGGTCTATGTTGTATGTTCTATGATCTATAGTCTATGTTCTATGTTCTAACTTCTATGTTCCATGTACCAAATAGTACAGTGACTTCATATAGCTTCTGAAGAAGGGTCCCGACCCGAAATGTCACCTGTCAGTTTTCTCCAGAGATGTTACCTGGCCCGCTGAGTTACTCCAGCAATTTGTGTTTATCTGAAATAGTTACGGGCTTGGAAGCGCAAGCGAAGATTCAGGTTGAACAGTTACATGGACTTATATAGAGAGACTACGGCAGAGACGGAGGACAGACTGCCAGATGTAGTCAACGTCAGCTCCAAGAACGAGCGCTCACTCCAGCCAATACCATTCCCCCATCTTCCCCCCACGGTCTTGCAATTTTGTTTCCTTTCAAATACTTTCCCCATTCCCATCTACGTTTCCTTCACACACATTTCATGGTGACCCCATTGTTTCGAACTCCCCAACGAAACCTCCAGAGTTTGCTTTAGAACCACCATTAGTTCCCTTGGTGACACTTCTACCTCTGAGATGCATATTTGGGCGGCACGACCGATGTCGCAGCGGCCTCTGCAGTCTGTCTGTGTAATGGTTATTTTTTTGTCCCGTTGAGGGTTTAGTTTGTAGCGGGTTTTTAAATGTGTATGTGTGGGGGGTGGGGGAAACTTTTAAATCTCTTCCCTGCATGAAGTCCCGACCTTTTACTTGTCGGGTCTCCGTTGCCGTTGGGGCCTAGCGCCGTGGAGCGGCCTCCAACCGGAACGACCTGGTGGCTCAAGTCACAGAGCCTGTGGAGCTGTGGAGCTGCGGACCTACCTTCGTGGAGCTGGCCGGCTTCGGAGCGTGGAGAGCTGTGGCGGTGAGCTGCTGCGACCCGACTCCGGTGGATGGTGACACCGGGAGCTCGCAGGTCCCCGGTGGGAGACCGCTTCGCGGGGCACCGGCAACGGCGACTTCTCCCGCTCGAATTGCGGGGTTGACAGTGACCTGGAGCGGGGCCTTACATCGCCCGGCGCGGTTTTAAATGGCCGCGGACTTGCTAGCGCCCGCCGGGGGCTTTGACCTCGACTTCAGTAGAGGAATGGAGAGCAGGGGAGAGACAAGACTTTGCCTTCCATCACAGTGAGGTGGAGACTCACTGTGATGGTTGTTTGTGTGAATTGTGTTGGGTGTGTGTCTTGGTTCTTTTCTTGTAGGGCTGCAGAAACCAAATTTCGTTTGAACCTCATGTGAGGTTCAAATGACAAATAAAAGGTATTGTATTGTTGAGATGGATTAACACTTCCATTAGCTGACCATATGGGTTATAGAGTCATTGAGAGATACAGAGTGGAAACAGGCCCTTCGGCCCAACTTGCCCACACCGGCTAACATGTCCCGTGTACTCTAATCCCACCTGCCTGAGTTTGGCCCAAATCCCTCCAAACCTGTCCAATCCATGATTGAATCTGCCTACAGCATCCCTCAGATACTTTAGTTTAGTTTGGTTTGGTTCAGTTGGGTTCGGTTTAGTACAGTTTAGTTTACTTCAGTTTAGATTAGTGTAGAGATACAATGCAGAAACAGGCCCTTTGGCCCATCGAGTCTGCGCTGACCAATGATAACCTCAGCACTACATATACACTAGGGACAATTTACAATTTATACCAAAGCCAATTAACCTACAGACCTGTACGCCTTCGAAGTTTAGAGATACTGAACAGAAACAGGCCCTCCGGCCCACTGAGTCTGCGCCGACCAGCTATTCATAGAAACATAGAAACATAGAAAATAGGTGCAGGAGTAGGCCATTCAGCCCTTCGAGCCTGCACCGCCATTCAATATGATCATGGCTGATCATCCAACTCAGTATCCTGCACCTGCCTTCTCTCCATACCTCCTGATTCCTTTAGCCACAAGGGCCACATCTAACTCCCTCTTAAATATAGCCAATGAACTGTGGCCTCAACTACATTCTGTTGCAGAGAATTCCAGAGATTCACCACTCTCTGTGAAAAAATTATTTTCTCATCTCGGTTCTAAAAGATTTCCCCCTTATCCTTAAACTGTGACCCCGTGTTCTGGACTTCCCCAACATCGGGAACAATCTTCCTGCATCGAGCCTGTCCAACCCCTTAAGAATTTTGTAGGTTTCTATAAGATCCCCCCTCAATCTTCTAAATTCTAGCGAGTACACATTCCCCCACATTAACACTGCCTTTTACACACATTTTTTACACTTACAACAAGCCAATTAAACTACAAACCTTTGGAGTGTGGGAGGAAAACGAAGATCTTGGAGAAAACCCACGCAGGTCACGGGGAGAACGTACAGACAAGCACCCGTAGTTAGGATCGAACACGGGTCCCTGGCGCTGTGAGGCAGCAACTCTACCGCTGCGCCACCGGGCTGCCTCTTTCACTTCAAACCTTGACTGCTAATGGCATACAAATAAGGTTTACATCCCTAGTCTCTTCTGGTACTTTTCCCCAATCACATCCACCTCATGACTTCTGGCTCTTGAACCTCTGTCAAAGGGAACAGTCACCAGGGAGGCCTGTTTTCATGTCAGAATAAGCTGTCAGCCCATGGCTCAGAGAAACAAGACCGCGGGCTACATTCCTCTCAAGAGATCCAAGTGCTAATAAGAATAAAGTCTAGACACAGTGCTAAAAATGAGTAAAATGCAAAGTGCTATTACACTCCTCTTCTCTCTGGGCCTGTCACACGTTTGTTTCCTTGTTTCCCCACCTCTCCCTTTGTCCTCTTTTGTCACCATTTGTCTCCTTTTCAGCTCAAGCCTTTGTCTACTCATCAGCCCATCAAAACCCTCTTCACCTGCATCCACCTATCAATAGACAATAGGTGCATGAGTAGGCCATTCGGCCCTTCAATCCAGCACTGCCATTCAATGTGATCATGGCTGATCATCCCCAAACAGTACCCCGTTCCTGCCTTCTCCCCAGATCCCCTGACTCCGCTATCTTCAAGAGCCCTATCTAGCGCTCTCTTGAAAGTATCCAGATAACCGGCCTCCACCACCCTCTGAAGCAGAGAATTCCACAGACTCACAACTCTCTGTGTGAGAATGTGTTTCCTCATCTCCCGCTCTAAATGGCTTACCGCTTATTTTTAAACTGTGTGGCCACTGGTTCTGGACTAACTTGAGATTGACACAAAATGCTGGAGTAATCAGCGGGACAGGGAGGATCTTTGGAGAAAAGGAATGGGTGACATTTCGGGTCGAAAACCTTTCCTCAGACCTGGCCACCTATCACTTGCCAGATTGTATCCTCCCCAAAGAGGAAAGTGCTGGAGTAATTCACTGGGTTAGGCAGCATCACTGGAGGACCTGGAAAGGTGACATCTGAAAAGGGTTGGAACCTTTCTTCTGAAGAATGGCACCTACCCAAAGCGTCACCTATCCATGTTATCCAGAGATGCTGCCTGATCCGCTGAGTTACTCCAGCACTGTGCCCTTTTGTGTAAACCAGCATCTACAGTTCCTTGTTTTATAAGTTAATGTGAAAGGAACAGAATTAGGCCATTCGGCCCATCAAGTTTATTCTGCTATTCAATCATGTCTGATCTATCTTTCCCTCTCAACCCCATTCTCCTGCCTTCTCCCCATAACCCCATAACCCGCACTAATAAAGATTCTATCAATCTCTGCCTTTAAAATATCCATTGAGTCGGCCTCCGCAGCCTTCTGTGGCACTGGATTATTACACACCCACCTCTTTTCCCACTTTCTGCTCCTTAATACAATACGTCTGAAGAAGGGTCTCGACCCGAAATATCGCCTATCTATGTCCTCCCTAGATGTTGCCTGACCAACTGAGTTAGTCAAGCACTTTTTTTTTAAAGAATAGAGTCTAACCCTCCAAAGTAGTGGGGAAAGAATGTTACATAGAAACATAGAAATAGAAACATAGAAATTAGGTGCAGGAGTAGGCCATTCGGCCCGTCAAGCCTGCACCGCCATTCAATATGATCATGGCTGATCATCCAACTCAGTATCCCGTACCTGCCTTCTCTCCATACCATCTGATCCCCTTAGCCACAAGGGCCACATCTAACTCCCTCTTAAATATAGCCAATGAACTGGCCTCGACTACCCTCTGTGGCAGAGAGTTCCAGAAATTCACCACTCTCTGTGTGAAAAAAGTTATTCGCATCTCGGTTTTTAAGGATTTCCCCCTTATCCTTAAGCTGTGACCCCTTGTCCTGGACTTCCCCAACATCGGGAGCAATCTTCCTGCATCTAGCCTGTCCAACCCCTTAAGAATTTTGTAAGTTTCTATAAGATCCCCTCTCAATCTCCTAAATTCTAGAGAGTATAAACCAAGTCTATCCAGTCTTTCTTCATAAGACAGTCCTGACATCCCAGGAATCAGCCTGGTGAACCTTCTCTGCACTCCCTCTATGGCAATAATGTCCTTCCTCAGATTTGGAGACCAAAACTGTACGCAATAATCATGTTGTATTATGACTGGAGGGTTTATGTCTATCTTCAATATAAACCAGCATCTGCAGTTCTTTCATACACATTTCATGAAGACCTTCTTGTTCTGAACTCCCCAACAAAACCTCCAGTTTTCTTTTGAACCTCCACTAGTTCTCTTGGTGGAACCCCCACCTCTGAGAAGGATTATCACTGCCATTAGCTGATCGTATGGGTTATAGAGTCTAGATTCACAAAATGCTGGAGTAACTCTGCGGGACAGGCAGCATCTCTGGAGAGAAGGAATGGGTGAAGTTTCGGGTCAAGATACTTCTTCAGATCCATACACTAATCCCACCTGCCTGCATTTGGCCCTAAACCCTCCAAACCTGTCCTATCCATGTACCTGTCTATTGTTCCTTAAACATTGGGATAGTCCCAGCCTCAACTACTTCCTCTGGCAGCTTGTTCCATACACCCACCACCCTTTGTGTAAAAAAGATACCCCTTAGATTTCCAATTAAATCTTTCTCCATTCACCTTTAATCTCTGTCCTCTCGGGCTCTTGATTCCCCTACTCTGGGCGAGAGACTCTGTGCGTCTACATCTCTCAGTGTGTCTATCTGAGTTGCCTCACTTCACATCAGATATCTACTTACGAAAATTAATTTGGTTATATTGGGAAAGATGAGTGACGGAATGTATTTAAGGTCGTGATGGACAGGTCTTTGGCCAATAGATTTGTGGTTCTGGAGGACTGACAAGATTAGCGGCCAAAATAACATTATCTGATCAATAACAGACCAAACTCATTGGACTGACTGATCTGCACCTGCTTTTTCTTATGCTCATATTTTGATGGGAATATTGAATTGGAACTTAAAACAGATGTTAACTCAACTCTTTTCTCATTCAATCTATCTGCCACTCATCACGTATGAGTGATGATCTTATAAAGGTGTACAAAATCGTCAGAGGAATAGATCGGGTAACATAGAAACAATAGACAATAGACAATAGGCAATAGGTACAGGAGTAGGCCATTTGGCCCTTCGAGCCAGCACCGCCATTCAATGTGATCATGGCTGATCATCCACAATCACACTACCCCGTTCCTGCCTTCTCCCCGTATCCTCTGACTCCACTATTCTTAAGAGCCTAATCTAGCTCTATCTTGAAAGCATCCAGAGAACCGGCCTCCACCGCCCTCTGAGGCACAGAATTCTACAGACTCACAACTCTCTGCGTGAAAAAGTGTTTCCTCACCTCTGTTCTTACCCCTTCTTCTTAAACTGTGGCCCCTGTTTCTGGACCCCACCCTCCCAACATTGGGAACATGTTTCCCGTCTCTAGCATGTCATAGAAAATAGGTGCAGGAGTAGGCCATTCAGCCCTTCGAGCCAGCACCGTCATTCAATGTGATCATGGCTGCTCATCCAAAATCAGTACCCAATTCCTGCTTTTTCCCCATATCCCTTGATTCCGTTAGCACTTAAAAGAGCAATATCCAATTCTCTTTTGAAAACGTCCAGTGAATTGGCCTCCAATGCCTTCAGTGGCAGAGAATTCCACATTCGCAACTCTCTGGGTGAATTGGTTTTCCCCCATCTCAGTCCAAAATGGCCTACCCCTTATTCTTAAACTGGTAAATGCACAGGTTCTCTGGTCCAGAGTAGGGGAATCAAAAACCAGAGGACATTGGGTTAAGGTAAGGGGGGAAAGATTTAATAAGAACCTGAGGGGCAACTTTTTCACACAGAGGATGGTGGGTGCATGGGGGAGGTGATTAAGACAGGTATTATCGCAAAGTATAAGAAACAGTTAACGAGGTACATGGATAGGACAGGTTTGGAGGGATATGGGCCAAATGCACGCAGGTGGGACTAGTGTAGATGGGACATGTAGGTCAAGTTGGACAGAAGGCATATGACTGTCCCGGGATGGCAGGACTGTCATATGCTGAGAGAATGGAGCAGCTGGGCTTGTACACTCTGGCGTTTAGAAGAATGAGAGGATATCTTATTGAAACATATAAAATTGTTAAGGGTTTGGACACGCTAGAGGCAGGAAACATGTTCCCGATGTTGGGGGAGTCCACAACCAGGGGCCACAGTTTAAGAATAAGGGGTAAGCCATTTAGAACGGAGACAAGGAAACACTTTTTCACAGAGAGTTGTGAGTCTGTGGAATTCTCTGCCTCAGAGGGCGGTGGAGGCCGGTTCTCTGGATGCTTTCAAGAAAGAGCTACAAAGGGCTCTTAAAGATAGCGGAGTCAGGGGATATGGGGAGAAGGCAGGAATGGGGTACTGATTGTGGATGATCAGCCATGATCACATTGAATGGCTCGAAGGGCCGAATGGCCTACTCCTGCACCTATTGTCTATTGTGTATTGATGGAAGGGCCTGTTTCTATGTTCTAAACTCCATGTATAGGAGTGAGTGGAAATGATGCCTGTTCTGGCTTCTATACTAGTCCTATCTGCCTGCATTTGGCCCATATCCCTCAAACATTTTCTCCAAGATCTTCGGTTTCCTCCCACACTCCAAAGACTAATTGGCTAGTTGTAAATGTAAACATTTGCTCTGTTGGGTGTAGGATAGTGTTAATGTGGGGGAAAGGTTCTGACTGTCTAAAATGGTTCTGAATGTGTACATAGCTATGCCTCTGATAATTAAATGTGGGCGAGTCGCTGGTCGATGCGGACTCGGTGGGCTGAAGGGCCTGTTTCCGTGCAGCATACCTGTCCAAAGGTCTTTTAAAAAATGTATTTGACATTTCTAACCCAGAAAAAAAGGCTCCGACTGTCTACTTAGCTTTGCCTCTGATAATCATGTACATTTTGATCAGGTCACCCCTCAACCTCGGACCCTCAGAGAGAAGGAAGATGAGGAGGACTTTCTTTATCCATAGGGTGGTGAATCTGTGGGATTCACTGCCAGAGATGGCCTTGGAGTCCAAGACATTGGGGATTTTTAAAGACTGTTCTTGATTAGTTAGGGTGTCGAGGGTTATGGGGACCAGGCAGGAGAATGGGGTTGAGAAGGAAAAATAGATCAGCCATGTGTGAATGTCGGAGCAGGTGCATTGGGGTAAATTTTGCTCCTATGTCCTATTAAACAACTAATTATGGCAAAGCTTCTTAAATATATGGTAACTAGTGACAACGTAGTTAAAATGTGTACATTGACTTAATTCAATAAACCAGTCATTTGAAATTAGTTTTGTATAGTTTAGCTTAGTTTAGAGATACAGCATGGAAAGAGCTCACCAAGTCAACCCAGGCCAGCGAACCCCGTACATTAACATTAGTCTACACACACTAGGGACAATTTACAATTACACCAAGCCAATTAGCCTACAACCTGTACGTCTATGGAGTGTGGGAAGAAACAGGAGCTCCCGGAGAAAACCCACGCAGGTCACGGGGTGTACGTACAAACTCCGTGCGGACAAGCACCCGTAGTCAGGATCGAACCCGGGACTCTGGCTCTGTAAGGCAGCAACCCTAGCGCTGTACCTGCATGCCACCCACAATGATGCAGAAGAGGCACTGGTGTGACCATGAAACGATATTGTTGAGCCAATTGGTCTAAGTTCATAAGAACATAAGCGATAGGTGCAGAATTCGGCCATTCGGCCCATCAAGTCTACTCCGCCAATCAATCATTGCTGATCTAATCCTCCCCTTCAACCCCATTCTCCTCGCCATAACCCCTGACACCCGTACTCATCAAGAATCTATCGATCTCTGCCTTAAACATAGAAACATAGAAACATAGAAATTAGGTGCAGGAGTAGGCCATTCGGCCCTTCGAGCCTGCACCGCCATTCAATATGATCATGGCTGATCATCCAACTCAGTATCCCGTACCTGCCTTCTCACCATACCCTCTGATCCCCTTAGCCACAAGGGCCACATCTAACTCCCTCTTAAATATAGCCAATGAACTGGCCTCGACTACCCTCTGCGGCAGAGAGTTCCAGAGATTCACCACTCTCTGTGTGAAAAAAGTTCTTCTCATCTCGGTTTTAAAGGATTTTCCCCTTATCCTTAAGCTGTGACCCCTTGTCCTGGACTTCCCTAACATCGGGAACAATCTTCCTGCATCTAGTCTGTCCAACTCCTTAAGAATGTTGTAAGTTTCTATAAGATCCCTCTCAATCTCATAAATTCTAGAGAGTATAAACCAAGTCTATCCAGTCTTTCTTCATAAGACAGTCCTGACATCCCAGGAATCAGTCTGGTGAACCTTCTCTGCACTCCCTCTATGGCAATAATGTCCTTCCTCAGATTTGGATCCAGAGGAATTAAAATATCCATTGGCTTGGCCTCCACAGCCTTCTGTGACAATGGATTCCATACATTCATCATCCTCTGGCTAAAGAAATGTCTCCTCATCTCCTTCCTTGTGGAACATCCTTTAATTCTGAGTCTGTGACCTCTGGTCCTAGACTCTCCCACTAGTGGAAACATCCTCTCCACATCCACTCTATCCGAGCCTTTCACTTGTATCCTCGAAGGAAGTAAGCCAGCCTTCCTTACATGCCATGGTCAATTTTAACCATCTACTAAACATCATAGTAAGAAAGGAGGGCAATTACGGGCCTGGATTGTCGCCGCTGGATTTGTTCTGGTCGCCGCTGGATTTTCAACTTGTTGAAAATTTTCCGCAACCGGCTGCGGATATGATGGGTGGCGGAAAGTTGCAGAAAAATTTGCTTAAGTGGGACGGGCCCTTTAAGGATCGGCGATAAATTCTATCGACCGACAGCATACAGTGAAAGATTGAAAAAAAAAGAACCCGTACTTGAACTCTGCAAACGATAAACGCTGGATCCTTTAGACAATATTTCTCTTGTGTCGCTCACACTAACACAGCCAACATTTAGTTCAGCCTTCAGAATACATTTAAAAACCACTGCAACTCCATCTTCTTGATGATGCCAGATGGAATTGAATGCCAGACTGAATTAGCTTTAGCTGTGATACACACTCGAGTTGCCTCCTGAGCAAGATATATTTTGACTCTTCACCAGTCGCTTATTTGACTTTTAAAGGTTCTCCTGCCTGATGCTGGGACAGTTCCAAGCCAGAATTCCCCAGCATTTGAACAGCACTGGAGATTCAATCATGTTTTATTGAAAGGGAAATGCCTCTGTTAAAATGTCTTCGACAAACTGTGCTTCAACCTCTCACTGAACAAAATATTCAGAATGAATAAAAAAGCAATGCATCAAACTTGCCAACACGAAATGTTGCAGTGTCGATAAAATGGGTCGCATTTTCAAGTACGGGTCCCACCACCGATTATCTGGCACCTCTGGACAAAAGGGCGGCACGGTGGCACAGCAGTGGCACAGCTTAAACCCCTGTCTCATGGTGGGAGTTGACCCACGAGGTACCCGAGTTTAAAACAAATTTAACTCGCGGTAATCACGTACAATTAACGTAGCAGGAGCGTCGGAACTCGTGGACGCGACTTAGCGACTCGTGGCGCTAACGGCAGGTACCTGTGAAACTTGATAACTCTTTCACTCGGGGTACCTCGTGGGTCAGCTCGCACCGTGAGACAGGGCTTTTACAGCGCTTACAGCATCAGAGACCCAGGTTCGATCCCTGGGATGGCGGGACTGTCATATGAGGAAAGATTGAAAAGACTCGGCTTGTATTCACAGGAGTTTAGAAGGATGTGGGGTTATCTGATAGAAACATAGAAAATTATAAAAGGACTGGACAAGCTAGATGCAGGAAAAAATGTTCCCAATGTTGGGCGGGTCCAGAACCAGGGGCCACACAGTCTTAGAATAAAGGGGAGGCCATTTAAGACCGAGTTGAGAAAAAAACTTTTTCACCCAGAGAGTTGGGAATTTATGGAATTCCCTGCCACAGAGGGCAGTGGAGGCCAAGTCACTGGATGGATTTAAGAGAGAGTTAGATAGAGCTCTAGGAGCTAGTGGAATCAAGGGATATGGGGAGAAGGCAGGCATGGGTTATTGATTGGGGCCGATCAGCCCTGATCACAATGAATGGCGGTGCTGGCTCGAAGGGCCGAATGGCCTCCTCCTGCACTTATGTTACATGTTTCTATGTTTCTATGATCCTGACTACGGGTGCCCTCTGCACAGAGTTTGTTCATTCTCCCCTCGACCACGTGAGTTTTCTCCGAGATCTTCGGTTGCCTCCCACACACCAAATACGTACAGTTATGTAGGTCAGTTGGCTTGATATAATATACTTGTCTGTAGTGCATGTACGGTGGTGTTAATGTGTTGGGGTCGTTGGTCGGTGCCGACTTGGTGGGCCGAAGGGCCTGTTTTCACACCGTATCACCGTATCTCTATACACAGTGATACCACAATGTTATATTTTATCTGCCTTGGTAAGCAACAGATATCAAGTACAGCAAACTCTTTCTCAAATCCCAACGTGTTGCATATGGTAACACTTAGTGGTAATTTAGTTTGAGGGCAGAAAGCTTCTGAGAAAACACAATCCCATGTTAACAGCTTCTCAATAAATGAGGTGACAAATCATTTAAAATTTCTATTCAGCTGCAACAGTGCACAGTAAATTGCAAATTGAACGAATAACGGCTGTGTACATTTCTCTAGTATAGCCCCCAGTCAAACATTGTCACACTTTGCAAACAGTAATTTCACCCTGGTTATGGACCATTGGCCTCGAATCATTGTGTTATCAGCCTGGAGAATAACCATGTGTAGGAAGGAACTGCAGATGCTGGATCACACCGAGGATAGACACAAAATGCTGGAGTAACTCAGCGAGACAGGCAGCATCTCTGGATAGAAGGAATGGGTGATGTTTCTGGTCGAGACCCTTCGTCAGATAGGACAGGGTTAGATGGATAAGGGCCAAACGCAGGCAGGTGGGACTAGTGTACTTGGGACTTGAGGTCCGGGCCACTGAGGGGCATGTTCTCCGTCGGGGTTCCATCAGCCCGGCGTGAGGGCCTGAGCATCGGGCTGCCCGTGGCGGCGACTGCGGGTGCTCGGGAGGCCCCGACCACGGGTGAACATCTGGGAAGATCGGCGGGGAGGCTGGCTGGACTATGGAACCTTCCTCAACTTTGGTGCCACTGTGTTGTGTTGTGTCGTGGACTTCTGTGTTTGTGCTTTTTTTACTTTAATATGTTTTATTTATTGATTATTTATTTATTTATTATGATACTTGACTGTAAGGAAAATTCATTTCGTTGTCTCTAATATGAGATAATGACAATAAATTGAATACATTACAATACAATGTTGGCCATTGTGGGGCCAAAAGGCCTGTGTCCACCTTGTGTGACTGTGACTCTAATGCAGCATTGAACATCCCTTGCATCCCCTCTCTCCCCGTCCCTCCCTCTCCCAAGTTGTTGTACTAGTTTCAAAGTTGTCTTGTCGAGTCTCATTGTCTGGCACTAATTTGTAGCAATGTTACAAAATTTTGAGATTTTAAAAATCAAGTCTGCAATTTATCCCATCAGATAAAGCATAACAATAAGTTTAATTTGACACCAAATTCACTTTCATATCTCAAGTATTAAAAAAGTTATGGCCATTTTCATACTCGGAAATTAGCATCTTGTTCCCTATTGATTTTCAATGGACATTACAAAAAGCTGTGATCTTGGATAATCAAAAGCCCATTTCTTAAGGAAAGATTAACATTTTTAAATAGCCTAAGTGTCCAAAGATTATTCACAAATAATTCACAATATAACATGATTTTTATATCTAATTTACATTAATTTATAGGCCAAATGGAAGGAATTTAGTGTTCAATTGCTGTAAATAAATCATGCATTTAAATCGGCTTTCTAGTGGGTTCATGTGAACGCGCTGGTTTAGAACGTTGACAGCGCGCTGGAATAGTGCCGTCAAATGCCGAGAAAAATACTGCGGGATATAAAAAGCCCAAAATGAACTACTCGCTATAGATAACTTGATATATAGGGTTATATATATGCCCCATTTAATGTAAAAATAAGGTACATACCTTTAATTGTTTGCTTTATAAAACCCTGGGGCTGCGAGATGTTGCGGAATCAGAGAGTAATTTTAAACTATTATAACTACATTATCGAGGCCTATAAAACTAATAATACCTTTTGCGACCAGGTCTTGCAGCGATTTTTCGTTAATGATTTACTAGGCTGAACATCTGCGATTAGTACAGCCTAGTAAAAATCGCGTTTTAAACCCGCCCCCTCCAAACAGCGCCAAAATCGCGGACCTGGCTGTGGGCAGATTCCCAATGGCGATTCAGGTAGGTTTTGTAACATACCTATAATTTGCACCCAGCCCACAGCTAACAATGGCCCGTGTCCTTCATCATCATTTTTTTTTGGCATATCGTTCATTCATTTGTTCTATGTTTCCCCACATCACCGTCTGTACCCCTTGTTTCCCTTTCCCCTGACTCTCAGTCTGAAGAAGGGTCTCACCCCAAAACGTCGCCCATTCCTTCAATCCAGAGATGCCGCCTGTCCCGCTGAGTTACTCCAGCATTTTGTGTCTATCTTTGGAAATTAATCCTGGTGAATTAATGTGAAATTATCCATGTTTCTTGCAACATAGAAGGGCGGCAAAGTTGGCACAGCTGGTAGAGCGGCTACCTCACGGTGCATGAGACCTTGGTTCAATCCTGACCTCAGGTTGTGAGCCATGATGATCAGCCATGATGATCAGACATGATCATATTGGATGGCGGTGTTGACTTGAAAGGCCTACTCCTGCTCCTATTCTCTATGTTTCTATTTTTCCACCTACATTTCTTCCCCTGGCCTTCACAATTCGAACACCTTCTATCCTTATCTAATACCTTTTGTGTTTTCATCTCTCGTCTTTGTCCAGCCCCCCGCCCACATCTGTTTCCAGCTATAGAAACATAGAAACATAGAAATTAGGTGCAGGAGTAGGCCATTCGGCCCTTCTAGCCTGCACCGCCATTCAATATGATCATGGCTGATCATCCAACTCAGTATCCCGTACCTGCCTTCTCTCCATACCCTCTGATCCCCTTGGCCACAAGGGCCACATCTAACTCTCTCTTAAATATAGCCAATGAACTGGCCTCAACTACCTTCTGTGGCAGAGAGTTCCAGAGATTCACCACTCTCTGTGTGAAAAAAGTTCTCTTCGTCTCGGTTTTAAAAGATTTCCCCCTTATTTTAAGCTGTGACCCCTTGTCCTGGACTTCCCCAACATCGGGAACAATCTTCCTGCATCTAGCCTGTCCAACCCCTTAATCCTGGTGAATTAATGTGAAACTATCCACTCGCCTTGGTCTTCCTCTCTTCCACCTTTCATCCCCCCACCCCCACCGGCAATCAATCTGAAGAAGGGTCCTAACGTGTCCCGTCGCCTATCCATGTTCTCCACAGATGCTGCCTGACCTGCTGAATTACTCCAGCACTTCGTGTCGTTTTTTTTTGTAAACCAGCATTTGCAATTTCTTGTCTCTTCAATATTTACCCTGCCGTTTCCATTCAGAACCGAAGTATCTGATACAGAGTTACGTTAACTATGATTGAATGGCCAAGTAGACTAAATGGGCCGAATGGCCTAATCCAGCTCCTGTGATTTATGGACACATTCAACGTGTGTTGGGTGGATGGAATGCTTGTTATCTCCATCCAATGCGATTTACATTAGTTAATTTAGTTTAGTTTAGTTTACAGAAACAGCACAGAAACAGTCTCTTCGGCCCACCAGGTCCCCACCGACCAGCGATCCCTGCACATTGACACAATCCTACACACACTAGGGAAAATTTTACATTAATACCAAACCAATTAACCTACAAACCTGCGTGACTTTGGAGTGTGGGAGGAAACCGAAGATCTCGGAGAAAACCCATGCAGGACTTTCAGAAAGCATTTGATAAGGTCCCACATAGGAGATTAGTGGGCAAAATTAGGGCACATGGTATTGGGGGTAGAGTGCTGACATGGATAGAAAATTGATTGGCAGACAGGAAACAAAGAGTGGGGATTAACGGGTCCCTTTCAGAATGGCAGGCAGTGACTAGTGGGGTACCGCAAGGCTCGGTGCTGGGACCGCAGCTATTTACGATATATATCAATGATTTGGATGAAGGGATTCAAAATAACATTAGCAAATTTGTAGATGACACAAAGCTGGGCGGCAGTGTGAACTGTGAGGAGGATGCTATGAGAATGCAGAATGACTTGGACAGGTCAGGGAAGTGGGTAGATGCATGGCAGTTGAAGTTTAATGTGGATAAATGTGAGGTTATCCACTTTGGTAGCAAAAACAGGAAGGCACATTACTATCTAAATGGCGTCAAGTTGGGAAAAAGAGAAGTACAACGGGATCTGGGGGTCCTTGTACATCAGTCTATGAAAGTAAACATGCAGGTACAGCAGGCAGTGAAGAAAGCGAATGGCATGTTGGCCTTTATAAAAACAGGAGTCGAGTATAGGAGCAAAGAGGACCTTCTAGAAACATAGAAACATAGAAATTAGGTGCAGGAGTAGGCCGTTCGGCCCTTCGAGCCTGCACCGCCATTCAATATGATCATGGCTGATCATCCAACTCAGTATCCCGTACCTGCCTTCTCTCCATACCCTCTGATCCCCTTAGCCACAAGGGCCACATCTAACTCTCTCTTAAATATAGCCAATGAACTGGCCTCGACTACCCTCTGCGGCAGAGAGTTCCAGAGATTCACCACCCTCTGTGTGAAAAAGGTTCTTCTCATCTCAGTTTTAAAGGATTTCCCCCTTATCCTTAAGCTGTGACCCCTTGTCCTGGACTTCCCTAACATCGGGAACAATCTTCCTGCATCTAGCCTGTCCAACCCCTTAAGAATTTTGTAAGTTTCTATAAGATCCCCTCTCAATCTCCTAAATTCTAGAGAGTATAAACCAAGTCTATCCAGTCTTTCTTCATAAGACAGTCCTGACATCCCAGGAATCAGTCTGGTGAACCGTCTCTGTACTCCCTCTATGGCAATAATGTCCTTCCTCAGATTTGGAGGCCAAAACTGTACGCAATACTCCAGGTGTGGTCTCACCAAGACCCTGTACAACTGCAGTAAAGAACCTCCCTGCTCCTATACTCAAATCCTTTTGCAATGAAAGCTAACATACCATTCGCTTTCTTTACTGCCTGCTGCACTTGCATGCCTACCTTCAATGACTGGTGTACCATGATACCCAGGTCTCGCTGCATCTCCCCCTTTCCCAATCGGCCACCATTTAGATAATAGTCTGCTTTCCCGTTTTTGCCACCAAAATGGATAACCAGTTGTACAGGGCCCTAGTGAGACCACACCTGGAGTATTTTGTGCAGTTTTGGTCCCCTAATTTGAGGGAGGACATTCTTGTTATTGAGGGAGTGCAGAGTAGGTTTAAAAGGTTAATTCCCGGGATGGCGGGACTGTCATATGCTTAGAGAGTGGAGTGGCTCGGCTTGTACACTGGAGTTTAGAAGGATGAAAGGGAATCTTATTGAAACACATAAGATTGTTAAGTGTTTGGACAAGCTAGAGGCAGGAAACATGTTTCCGATGTTGGGGGAGTCCAGAACCAGGGGCCACAGTTTAAGAATAAGGGGTAAGCCATTTAGAGCAGAGATGAGGAAACACTTTTTCTCACAGAGTGGTGAGTCTGTGGAATTCTCTGCCTCAGAGGGCGGTGGAGGCCGGTTCTCTGGATGCTTTCAAGAGAGAGCTAGATAGAGATCTTAAAGATAGCGGAGTCAGGGGATATGGGGAGAAGGCAGGAACAGGGTACTGATTGGGGATGATCAGCCATGATCACATTGAATCGCGATGCTGGCTCGAAGGGCTGAATGGCCTACCACGGCACCTATTGTCTATTGTCTATTGTCACGGGGAGAACGCACAAACTTCGTACAATCAAGCACCCGTAGTCAGGATCGAACCCAGGTCTCTGGCGCTGACGGGCAGCGACTCTCCCGCTGCACCACCATGCCGCCCAAAATCTTTCGCGATTTGATGAAATTGAGAGTGGTGCTCTGGAAAATGAAATAAGACCTGGGATATATGAAGATTTGGATGGATGACAGGAATCCATTTGCTTGGAATTTGCTTGGAATTCCATGCGAACGCAAGGCTTCACGGATCAGGGAGGAAGCCCAAATAATTATTGCATAAATCCAATGAAACAAAGCCCAGAGATCTCAATCGTCTCTGAGTTGGATCATTGATAGTTTTACCACCTGTTGTGCATTGACTGACTTATGTACTTTGTGCTGGATTAGCCATAAACCCATTCAGATACTCTAATCTCTGAGGGAGCTCCACAGTTCAACCTCAGTAACCCCCTCCACCTCCCCACAGCTGTTCAGCCCTTACTGGGATTGCATCTTAGGCACTTAGTTTAGTTTAGTTTCACCCCATATCCCCAAAACATACGGGTTTGTAGGTTTTTTGAGAAGGGTCTCGACCCGAAACGTTGCCTACTTCCTTCACACCATAGATGCTGCCACACCCGCTGAGTTTCTCCAGCATTTTTTACTACCTTCAGGTTTGTAGGCTAATTGGCTTTGGTTAAAATTGTAAATTGTTCCTAGTGTGCAGGAGGGTGCTGGTGTGTGTGGGAACGTGTGTGGACGTGGCGTTGCAGGACGAGAAGCAGAAGCGAGGAAGTGGAAGCCAAATAACTGAATGGAAACAAAGCCGAAATTCCAAATAACCGAAAGGGTGGGACTGCCTAACCGAATCCAACTCACCAAAAGGCCGCAATACCGAAAAGCCAAATAACGGACACGACGTCGCCGGGACTTGTCCGCCATTGATCCAGACCCTTGCGTCCATCGCATCACTGGCCGGTGGAGACGGGAAGGGTGGGGGGTGATTTTTCCACACAAGCTACAGGTGACTGGGCACTCTGAACCCAAGTACTAAGGTGTAAGCTGCCGAAGAAGCGCATCCCTCGGGACAGCCCCCACTCTCCCACGGCCACGGCCGCCCTCCGCCTCGTCTCTCCTGTGCGGGTCGGCAGCACACACACACACGCGGGGCCGGCTGGAGCAGAGTTGAGGACAGGCTAGTCCCTCCGTCACTGAACACGACGTACCGCCAACGGACACCGACCTCCACACCAGAGTGATTTACTTCTCTGACCCCCGGACTCCGACACCCACACCGGGTGATTCACTCCCCCCCCCCTCCCCCGGCCAAGGGGACAGACGGCCCGGGATGCATTAGAAAATCATCTGAGCATCTTGAAAGTGAATGAATATGAGTGAAAGATAGACGAGCGATGCTGTATTGATCAGTGGCATCTTCCCGCTCTGTGCGATGTGGGCTGATCGATACCGCGTTGCTCGGCTATTGTTCACTCGTGCTCATGAGATTGATTTCAAGATGCTCAGGTGACCTTCTAATGCGCCCCGTGCCGTCTGTCGGTGGGGGAGGGGGGGGGGGTGAATCACCCTGTGTGTGGGCCGGGGTCCGGGGGTCAGGGGGATGAATCACCCTGGTGTGGGAGTCGGGGTCCGTTGGCGGTGCATCGCGGTCAGGGGGGCGGCCGTGGCCCGGAAAGTACTGACCCCAGGGGTGGGGGGGGGGGAGAGTGAGGGCTGCCCCGAGGGATGCGTTCCTTTGGCCGCTTACACCTGGGAGCTCGGGTACAGAGCGCCCAGTCACTCTCCAGCCCCGAGTGGTCTTGTGTGGGGAAAATGACCCCCACCCTCCCGTCTCCCCTGGCCTGTGATATGGTGGACGCGGAGGTCAGGACCAATCGCAGACAGGTCCCGCCCCCCCGCGGCGACGTCATGTCCGTTATTTGGCTTTTCTGCGTTGCGGCCTTTCAGTGAGTTGGCTTCTAGGCGTCCCGCCCTTTCGGTTAGTTGGCTTTTCGGCGACTTCCGTTCGGTTATTTGACTTCCACTTCTTCGCTTTGGCTTCTTGTCCTTCGACGCCACGTCCGGATACCGTGTGGGCATCGCTGATCCGTGTGGACTCGGTGGGCCGAAGGGCCTGTTTCTGTGCTGTATCTCTAAAGTTATACAGTGTGGAAACAGGTCATTTAGCCCAACTTGCCCACACTGATCAACATGTTCCAGCTACATTAGTCCCTCCTGCCCGCGTTTGGTCCATATCCCACCAAACGGCCTATCCGTTTACCTGTCTAACTATTTCTTAAATATTGGGATAGTCCCAGCCTCAACTGCCTCCTCTGGCAGCTTGTTCCATACACCCACCACACTTGGTGTGGGTGCTCCAACATGGAAACAGCCAGATATAACAACAGTTTTTTTCACGAGTAGTAGCTCTACTCAATAACCAAAAATCTGCGGCCTCTTTTTCCTCTGGCATTTTACTTAATTCACATGTTTAATCAATAATGTTTTATCAGCCATGATCACAATGAATAGCGGTGCTGGCTCAAAGGGACGAATGGCCTCCTCCTGCACCTATTTTCTATGTTTCTATTAATGTTTAATATTTTACATGTCATTCCCAATTGTCACTGTTGTCACTTGTCACTTGCGGGCGGAGCACCAAGGCAAATTCCTTGTATGTGAATACTTGGCCAATAAACTTATTCATTCATTCAAAGTTAACAGAAGTCAGCTACCTGCTGAACAAGGGCTGCTTCAGGATTTATAAAGATCATGTCTGATGAAGGATCTCGACCTGAAACATCACCCATTCCCTCTCTCCGTGTGCTGCCTGTCCCGCTGAGTTACTCCAGCATCTTGTGTATATCTGCGGCTGAAACGTCAGCCTCGGCTGTGCTTTTCTGCACTAGCCCACCCTGACTCCGATTCCCTTACTGTCCAAAATTCTAGCAATCCCTGTTTTGAATTAACTCAACAATGAGCCTCCACAGTCCTCCGGGGTAGAGAATTCCAAAGAATCCCTGTCATCTGATTGAAGAACCTTCCCAATTTTTCACTCCTAAATGGCCTCCGAAGTATTCTAAAGCTGCGGCCCTCAGTTCCTCAGATTCCTTCTATCAGCCCATCGATCCCTCGAAGGACTTTCTAAGAATGTAGTTTATAGTTTTATACAGCGTTGAAACAAAGCCCTATGGACCACTTGATTCCACGCTGACCGTCGATCACACGTACACCAACTTATGTGTCCTACATACTAGGGTCAATTTACAGAGGGTCATTTAGAAACATAGAAACATAGAAAATAGGTGCAGGAGTAGGCCATTCGGCCCTTCGAGCCTGCACCGCCATTCAATATGATCATAGCTGATCATCCAACTCAGTATCCCGTACCTGCCTTCTCTCCATACCCCCTGATCCCTTTAGCCACAAGGGCCACATCTAACTCCCTCTTAAATATAGCCAATGAACTGGCCTCAACTACCTTCTGTGGCAGAGAATTCCAGAGATTCACCACTCTGTGTGAAAAATGTTTTTCTCATCTCGGTCCTAAAAGATTTCCCCCTTATCCTTAAACTGTGTCCCCTCGTTCTGGACTTCCCCAACATCGGGAACAATCTTCCTGCATCAAGCCTGTCCAACCCTTTAAGAATTTTGTAAATTTCTATAAGACCCCCCCTCAATCTTCTAAATTCTAGCGAGTACAAGCCAAGTCTATCCAGTCTTTCTTCATATGAAAGTCCTGACATCCCAGGAATCAGTCTGGTGAACCTTCTCTGTACTCCCTCTATGGCAAGATTGTCTTTCCTCAGATTAGGAGACCAAAACTGTACGCAATACTCCAGGTGTGGTCTCACCAAGACCCTGTACAACTGCAGTAGAACCTCCCTGCTCCTTGAGACTCTTGAAAGGCGCCCATAAATAAAATTTATTATTATTATTATTATTATTATTATACTCAAATCCTTTTGCTATGATACCAACAAACCAACAAACCTGCATGTCTTTAGGATGTGGGGGGAGGGGAACCAGAGCACCAGGAGGAAACCCACACAGTCCCAGGGGTTACGGGGAGAAGGCAGGAGAATGGGGTTGAGAGGCAAAGATAGATCGGCCACGATTGAATGGCGGGGTAGACTTGATGGGCCGATTGGCTTAATTCTGCTCCTAAAAGGTGTGAACGTGAACTTATGAATAAGAAGAACATTTAAGCAACACACAGACAGTGCCTGAGGTCAGGATCGAACCTGCATCTCTGGTGACCTGAAGCAGGGGGCTCTACCACAGCGCTAGTGATCATGGAAACGGCATCTTTACAGGTCATTTGAGCTGAGTTCCTGTCAGTTCAAAGATGCATTGAACTTTTCTTTGTGCCAATTAGTTGTACAAGATGTTGGTGAGGCCACATTTAGAGTATTGTGTACAGTTTTGGTCACCTCACTGCAGGAACGATGCTGTTAAGCTGGAAAGAGTACCGCAAGATTTACGAGGAATTTACCACGACTTGAGGGCCTGAGTTACAGGGAGAGGTTGAGGAGGCTACAAGTTCATTCCTTGTAGTGCTCGAGGATGAGGGATGATCTGATAGCGGTGTACAAGATCTTGAGGGGAATAGCTCGGGTAAATGCAGAGTCTCTTGCCCATAGGGGAATCAAGGACCAGAGGACATAGGTTTCAGGTGAAGGGGAAAAGATTTAATAGGAATCTGAGGGGTAACTTTTTCACACAGAGGGTGGTGGGTGTATGGAACGAGCTGCCGGAGGAGGTAGTTGAGGCTGGGACTATCCCAACTTTTAAGAAACAGTTAGACAGGTACATGGACAGGGCAGGCTTGGAGTGATATGGACCAAGGATGGGCAGTTGGGACCAGAGTACCAGAATAGGGCAATCAAGAACCAGGGGACATTTTCAATCAATCAATTCAATTCAACTTTAATGTCATTGCACAAATACAAGTATGGGTACAACGAAATGCAGTTTAGCGTCAGTCCGTAGTATAGTGCAATATAGAAATAAAAATACAGAATAATCAAACAATAATCGAACAATGTGGACGGAGAGACTGGAGAAGTCTATCGGCGGGACTCCGAGTTCAGCAATGTGATTGTGTTGTTGTAGAAGCTTTTCCTCATCCTACTAGTACGAGACCTGAGGCTCCTGTACCGCCTCCCTGATGGGAGGAGGGCAAACAGTCCATGGTTAGGGTGTGAGGGGTCTTTAATGATCTTCCCAGCCCGTCTCAGACACCGTTTTCGGTGGAGGGCATCCATGGCAGGGAGCGGGGCACTGATGATGTACTGAGTGGTTTTCACCACCCGTTGTAGTGCCTTCCTGTCCGCAGCAGTGCAGCTGCTGTACCATACCGTGAAGCAGGTGGTCAGGATGCATTCGATGGTACAGCGGTAAAAGTTGGTCAGGATCTGGGGTGACAGGTGGGCTTTCTTGAGCCTCCTCAGGCAGTAAAGGCGCTGCTGTGCCTTTTTGATCAGTTTGGTGGTGTTGAGGGACCAGGACAGATCCTCCTGGTCCGTCAACATAGGTTTAAGACGAGAGGGAAAAGATTCAATAGGAACCTGGGGGGTAACTTCTACACAGTGGGTTTTGGATTAGTTTTTTTAGTTTTAGCTTCAGAGATACAGCATGGAAACAGGCACTGCAGCCCACTGAGTCCGCCTCAACCAGCGATCACTCCGTACTATCCGACACATTGGAGGCAATTCGCAAATTTCCAGAAGCCAATTAACCTACAAACCTGCACGACCTTGGGGTATGGATGGAAACCGGAGCAATCCGAGAAAAACCCACCCAGGTCACAGGGAGAACGTGCAAACTCCACACAGACAGCACCCGTAGTCATGACCAAACCGGGTCTCTGGAGCAGTAAAGGGCCTGTCCCACTTGCATGCAATTGCG
Source organism: Leucoraja erinaceus (assembly GCF_028641065.1). NCBI lineage: Eukaryota > Metazoa > Chordata > Chondrichthyes > Rajiformes > Rajidae > Leucoraja > Leucoraja erinaceus. Next base: position 423,291 of record NW_026576476.1, on the reverse strand, counting down.
TGCGTTTTGGCGCGACCAACCGGAAGCGGAGTTCATGCGAAGTTCGCGCTAAGTTCCCGTTAAGTTTGCGATAAGTTTGCGTTAAGTTCGCACGTGACGTAATTTACATCATGCTTACCAATCAGCTGGGCAGGAGGCAGGCCGACAGAATTAGGGAGTTGCACGGCGTTGGGCGGTGACATCATCACGCAACGCCACGCGCTAGGCGTACGCTGTCAAGGCGCTGCGTATGACGTCAAGACGCTGCGTACGACTGCAATGCGCTTGCGTGCCGACAGGCCGTTGGCGCGCGAAGATTTTGATCACTGCAAGAATTTCGGAACCCCGTGCGATGTCGGGAACAACCCCGCACAACTCAGCGCTAGTCTAAGTGGGACCGCCCCGCGCTGCCATACGGTGCCCGTATGCCTCAAGCGACCACGAGGTCGCGTAATTTGTGAGCCAAGGTTGCGTAAGTGGGACAGGCCCTTAAGGCAGCAAATCTACCACTGCGTCACCATGCCACCCTACTTGGGAGGGCTGTTTTAATAGAGGTGAACTATCAAAGAGATGACTCCCCCACCGTTAAAATGCACTGAAAGGTCCCAGAAGAGTTGCCCACAAACTTCCAATCATTAAATTTAATGATCTGAAAACAGGGTCAACATGCCAGGATTTCCCAATGGGGAATCAGTCAGCAGCAGCTCATGTCTGATTATTCAGTCCTGTGGTCCCTGTTTGCACAGACTCTTAATACTGGTAATGAGGCTAGTTAGGCAAGACTAGTTTAGTTTATTGTCACGTGTGCCTGAGGTACAGTGAAAAGCTTTTTTGTTGCCTGCTAGTCAGCGGAAAAAAAACTATACATGATTATAATCAAGATGTCCACAGTACACATATACAGAATGGTTTCAAGGGAGATATAGCTCTTAGGGCTAACGGAATCAAGGGAAATGGGGTGAAGGCAGGAACGGGGTTGTGATTGTGGATGATCAGCGGTGATCATGTTGAATGGCAGTGCTGGCTCGAAGGGCAGAATGGCCTACTCCTGCACCTATTGTCTGTGTTTTTGTGTTTCCAATAAAGGGTGTATGGAACGAGCTGCCGGAGAGGGGAGCTGAGGCAGGGACAACCACAACGTTTAAGAAGCAATTAGACAGATACATGGATAGAACAGGTTTCGAGGGATATTGGCCAAATGCAGGCAAGTGGGACTAGTATAGATGGGACATGTTGGTCAGCGGAGGCCTGTTTCCAAGCTCAATTACTCTATGAATCTATGACTCTATGGTCACATGGGGAACGTTAAAATTCCCCACGGATAGCACCCGAGGTCAGGATCGAACCTCTGGTTCTGGCGCTGTGAGTCAGTGGTCGTGCCGCTGTGGGAATAATGCTTAGGTTCAGGTTTATTATTTTCAGGTGTACCGGGGTTCAGTGAAAAGCTTCGTCTTGTGTGCTATCCAACTCAGGTAATGCTTACATGAATGCAATCAAGCCAAACTCCAGTCTAGTAGCTAGGGCAAAGAGAAATAGGTTTAAGAAAGAACTGCAGATGCTGGAGGAATTGAAGGTTGACAAAAAAGCTGGAGAAACTCAGCAGGTGAGGAAGCATCTATGGAGCAAAGGAATAGGTAATGTTTCGGGTCGAGACCCTTCTTCAGACTGATGTGGAGGTAGGGGTGGCGGGGGTGGGGGGGGGAGAAGAAAGGAAGAGGCGGAGACAGTGGGCTGTGGGAGAGCTGGGAAGGGGAGGGGAAAGAAGGAGAAAGCAGGAACTACCTGAAATTGGAGAAGTCAAGTGTTCATACCGCTGGGGTGTAAACTGCCCAAGCGAAATATGAGGTGCTGCTCCTCCAATTTGTGGTGGGACTCACTGTGGCCATGCAGGAGGCCCAGGACCGAAAGGTCGGATTGGGAACGGGAGGGGGAGTTGAAGTGCTGAGCCACCGGGAGATCAGATTGGTTATTGCGAACCGAGCGGAGGTGTTCGGCGAAACGATCGCCAAGCCTACGGCTGTGGGATGGAACAGCACTGCATTATATTCTCTGTGCTATCTAACATCAAAAGGAAATTGATGTGTGCTGGGTTATTAACCCAATAATCTAGAGTTTCCTTGTGTCTGACACTAACAGAGTATCAAGGGTGTATGTGCACCACTCGGCCCCGTAGTAGAAGCGTCCATGTCACAGGCTGGAGGCTGGATGTATCCCGAGCTAATTCTGCTACCACCACCATCTACTGCGACAAGTGACGGCTCCCACTGATTGTCGCCGGAAGCTCGCGTCCTTCTCAGGACAGACGATGGCAGCGAGGTCAACATTTGAAACATGGAAGGTGGACACGAAAGAAGAAGACGCTGCACCACCTCCCCAACACTCAAGACCCCGCTCCGCCATTCAATAAAACGGCACGGTGGCGCGGCGGTAGAGTCGTTGCCTAACAGCGGTTGCAGCACCAGCGACCCGGGTTCGATCCTGACTACGGGTGCTGTCTGTACGGAGTCTCCACGTTCTCTCTGTGACCTGCGTGGGTTTTCACCGAGATCTTCCGTTTCCTCTCACACACCGAAGATGTAGTCTGAAGAAGGGTTTAGGACCGAAACGTCGCCTATTTCCTTCGCTCCATACATTCTGCTGCACCCGCTGAGTTTCTCCAGCATTTCTGTCTACCTTCGATTTTCCAGCATCTGCAGTCCCTTCTTAAAAAGATGTAGGTGAATTGTCTTGGTATAAATGTAAATTGTCCCTGGTGTGTGTAGGGTAGTGTTAACGTGCGGGGATCGCTGGTCGGCGTGGACTCGATGGGCCGAAGGGCCTGTGTCCGCACTGTATCTCTAAACTAACTAAACTAACCTTGGCCTCAGTTCCATGTTCCCACCTGCTCCCCATAACCCCTTGGCTCCTCCACTGACATAACATCTGTTATGTCAGTCTTGAGCGGGTGTTCAATAAGTCATCCTCTAAATTGCTCTCGGGAGCTTTTGATATATGCACAAATATTTGCATCTTCCCTTCCAACAATATGTAATGCACGAAATATGGAGATACGCAATGGTACCGGGTGGAACATGTGTGACCGTGACCTCTGGTCATAGACTTCACAGCCAGGAGAAGCCTCCTCCCTACATTCACCCTATGGAACCCTGGAGGAATATTCGATGATTCAATGGTTCCATGTAAAGATGTACAGTAAAATTATTTTTATTGCGTGCAGTCCAGTTCAGTTTAGTTTAGAGATACAGCGTAGAAACAGGCCCTTCGGCCCACCGAGTCCGCACCGCCCAGCGATCCCCGCACATTTATGCTATCCTACACACACTAAGGACAATTTATAATTTTACCAAAACCAATTAACCTACAAACCTGCACGACTTTGGAGTGTGGGAGGAAACTGGAGATCCCGAAGAATATGGACGCAGGTCATGGGGAGAACGCACAAACTCCGTACGGACAAGCACCCGTAGTCAGGATCGAACCCGGGTCTCTGGCGCGGAAGTGGCGGCGCTGCCCAAGCAGCTGCGGCTCGCCTGCAGTCCGTCTGTATTTTTGTTCTTTTTTTCTTTTCTTTTGTCTTGTTGGACGTATGTTTTAGTTTATTTTTAATTGTGTATGTGTGGGGGGAGGGAGAAACTTGCTTTAGTCACTTCCTTCGGGGGGGGATGCAACCTTTTCTTTGTCGTATCTCCGTCTCCGTCTGCGCTGTGGCCTAATCGCGGAGCTGGCGGCCTCCAACTGGGGCCGACCTCGAGGCTCCGGAGGCAGCGCCAGGACTTACTTACCATTGCAAAGCTGGCCGACTTTGGGGCAGCGGTGGCCTGACTTCGGAGCCTCGGAGGCTTTGGCCGTGGGCCCAGTGGACGACAACATCGGGAGCTCGCTGGTCCCAGGTTGGTGACCGATTCTACCGAGCTCCCGCAACAACAGCTTCGTCCACCGGACTGGAGGGCGGCAGCTTCGCCCGCCCCGGGCCGCGGAGTTTGAACCGGCCCGTTCGCGGAGCTTGGATTCGGGCGCGGGACTTACCATCACCCGGTTGGGTCACATCGGAAGCCTGGATCGCCTCAATGCAGAGGGAGAACAAGGAGGGAAGAGACAAAGACTTTAAGACTTTTGCCTTCCATCACAGTGAGGAGGTGCCTGGTGAACTCACTGTGGTGGATGTTAAACTGTGTTCATTGTGTGTTCTGTTATTTTATTCTCTGTCAGACCTGCAAGGCACGAACTTTCGTTCAAACTTAAAGTTTGAATGGCAATAAAGGATACTTTACACTTTACTGTAAGGCAGCAACTCTACCGCTGCACCTTAGGGAGCCATAAGGTCACACATCAAGTTACCAGGCCCTACGCCTACTCCATGCTGGCCAAGATGCCCCAGCCACATTAGTCTCACCTGCCCTAATTTGGCCCATATCCCTCTAAACTAAAATGTAATGAAAGGGAACTGCAGATGCTGCTTTATACCAAAGATAGAGACAAAATCCTGACACAGATTGTGGGTCAGGGATGCTTCTTTGGAGAAAATGGACCTGCAGAGTTTTACTGCAGCATTATATGTCTATCACTCTAAATTAAACTCCGAGGAAGCTGGAGAAATGTATACAATTATGGGCCGGTCCCATTTGGCGATTTTTTACACAAATGCCAGCTGTCTATGACTGTCATAGTCGAAGCAGGTCGCCGAATAAAGTCAAGTCAAGTCAAGTCAAGTCAAGTTTATTTGTCACATTCACATACGAGATGTGCAGTGAAATGAAAGTGGCAATGCTCGCGGACTTTTGTGCAAAAGACAAACAACAAAACAACCAAACAAATTATAAACACAATCATAACACACATATTCTTTTACATAATAAATAATGGAAGGAAAAACGTTCAGTAGAGTTAGTCCCTGGTGAGATAGGCGTTTACAGTCCGAATTGCCTCTGGGAAGAAACTCCTTCTCAACCTCTCCGTTCTCACCGCATGGCAACGGAGGCGTTTGCCTGACCATAGCAGCTGGAACAGTCCGTTGCAGGGGTGGAAGGGGTCTCCCATGATTTTATTTGCTCTGGAGTTGCACCTCCTGTTGTATAGTTCCTGCAGGGGGGTGAGTGAAGTTCCCATAGTGCGTTCGGCCGAACGCACTACTCTCTGCAGAGCCTTCTTGTCCTGGGCAGAGCAATTCCCAAACCAGATGGTAATGTTCCCGGAAAAGATGCTTTCCACCGCCGCTGCGTAGAAGCACTGGAGGATCCTCGGAGACACTCTGAATTTCCTCAATTGCCTGAGGTGGTAAAGGCGCCGCCTTGCCTTACTCACGAGTGCTGAGGCGTGTGATGCCCATGTCATATCCTCAGAGATGTGGACTCCCAGATATTTAAAACAGTTCACCCTATCCACAGGATCCCCATTTATCCTCAATGGAGTGTACGTCCTCGGATGATGTGCCCTCCTAAAGTCCATGATCAGCTCCTTTGTTTTTTTGATGTTCAAGAGGAGGCTGTTATCCTGGCACCAGAGTGCTAGATCAGCCACCTCCTCCCGGTAGGCCCTCTCATCGTTGTCTGAGATCAGGCCCACCACCACAGTGTCATCAGCAAACTTAATTATTGAATTGGAGCTGAACCTAGCCACACAGTCATGTGTGTACAGGGAGTACAATAGGGGGCTGAGGACGCAACCCTGGGGCGATCCTGTGCTCTGGGTGAGGGACTTTGATGTATTCCCTCCCATCTTGACTACCTGGGGCCTGGCGGTGAGAAAGTCCAGGACCCGGGCACACAGGGAGGTGTTGAGCCCCAATTCCAGTAGCTTCCCGGCCAGTCTGGTGGGGACTATCGTGTTGAAGGCTGAACTGTAGTCTATGAACAGCATCCTCACGTAGCCCCCCTTCTGGCTGTCCAGATGGGAAAGAGCGGTGTGCAAGACCTGGGAGACCGCATCGTCCGTGGACCTGTTCGGACGGTATGCGAACTGCAACGGGTGACTGCCAATCACCCCCCCCCCCCCCCGACACTTATTATTTATTTTTTATTCAAATCGTTTGCTATGTCGCTCTTCAAGGGAGATGCTAAATGCATTTCGTTGTCTCTGTACTGTACACTGACAATGACAATTAAAATTGAATCTGAATCTGAATCTGAAAAAAACGGGTCCATGTTCCGAGGGAGGAAGGCACAGATGTGATTCTTCACCAGCCTCTCAATGCATTTCATGACTACCGAGGGAAGGGCCACCGGACGGTAGTCATTCAGGCAGGCTGGGGAGGCATTTTTTGGTACCGGTACAATGATGGATTTTTTGAAGCAGGCAGGGACCACGGACTTGTCCAGGGAGAGGTTGAATATTGTAGTGAGCACTGGAGCTAGCTGCGTAGCACAGGACTTGAGTACTCGCCCCGAGATGCCATCGGGGCCTGCAGCTTTTCTCGTGTTCACCCGTGTCAGAGCCCTCCTCACGTCGTGCTCGGACAGCGAGAATGTGTGCACATTCCTCCCTTCAGCTTCGGTAGCCAGCCCGCTGTCGGTATTGTCGATAGTCGGCAGACCTGGAGTGGTGTTGCCCCTCTCGAAACGAGCGTAGAAGGAGTTCAGGTCGTCAGCTAGGGAGGTGCCGGCACATGCGGATGAGGGAGGGGTGCTCCGGTAGTTGGTTACAATCCGTAGCCCCTGCCACAGGCTTCTGGTGTCCTGCTGCTCCATCTGTAACTCCATCTTGTCCCTGTACCTTCTCTTTGCGTCCTTCACCGCCCTTCGCATTCGGTAGGACTCTGCCTTGTAGACGTCCATGTTTCCTGATGCCAGGCCCGAGTTGTAGGCAGCGGTGCGAGCATTCAGGGCCACACGAACAGATCTGTCTACCCAGGGTTTTTGGTTCGGGAAGGTGCTCACCCTTACCGTGGGGACAATGTTGTCGGTTATTGTTGCGATGAAGTCCATGACTGCTTCCGCGAACTCACTGACGTCACTGGAACTTGCTTCGAACATATTCCAGTCGACATCACTCAGTGCATCTTGCAGCATGGCCTCTGACTGGTCGGACCACCGCTTTACGTCCCTCGTCTCTACCGCTTCCCGAACTATCCTCTGTTTATACTCCGGCAACAGGAAAATAGCAGCGTGGTCAGATTTTCCTAGGGGAGGGAGTGAAACGGCCTTGTAGCCTTTCCTGAACGGTGTGTAGCAGTGGTCCAAAGTTCTCTCCCCCCTGGTGGCACACGTGATGTGTTGGTAGAAGTTCGGCATGACCTTCTTGAGATTTGATTTATTAAAATCTCCAGCCACCACCATAGCCGCATCCGGGTACTTGTTTTGATGTCGACATAGCACATCGTGTAGGGCCGATAGTGCCACGTCGGTGTCCGCCTGCGGTGGAATGTAGACGGCTGTGACGATCACTGAGCCGAACTCCCGGCGACAATCTACGTTAATCTGGCAACAACTAAGACAGCACCTACATCAGGAGAAGTCAAGCTACGCTCATTGGCATCAAACCAACTGTGGCCGAAAAATTGGCACCGTGTTTTCAACCAGAAAGACGCTACGACTTTTTGCCCGACTGAGGAGACGACTCCCGGTGACCACCGGCGGACATGTGGCGACAAACTAGTCGCCTGTAGTTGCCTAAAAAATCACCAAAGTGGGACATAGAAACATAGAAACATAGAAAATAGGTACAGGAGTAGGCCATTCGGCCCTTCGAGCCTGCACCGCCATTCAATATGATCATGGCTGATCATCCAACTCAGTATCCTGTACCTGCCTTCTCTCCATTCCCCCTGATACCTTTAGCCACAAGGGCCACATCTAACTCCCTCTTAAATATAGCCAATGAACTGTGGCCTCAACTACCTTCTGTGGCAGACAATTCCACAGATTCACCACTCTCTGTGTGAAAAATGTTTTCCTCATCTCGGTCCTAAAAGATTTCCCCCTTATCCTTAAACTGTGACCCCTTGTTCTGGACTTCCCCAACATCGGGAACAATCTTCCTGCATCTAGCCTGTCCAACCCCTCAAGAATTTTGTAAGTTTCTATAAGATCCTCCCTCAATCCTCTAGATTCTAGCGAGCACAGGCTCATTACTGTAGGAAAGAACCTGTTACTGAATCTGCTGGTACTGTATGTGCTTATAAGCTTTTGTATTTTTAACATCGGGGATATATTTCAATTTCTTAGCTAGTCAGAGTTCAGATGATTGGCAACTTCCTCTGTACCCTAATTTCAACACCGCAATTATATAGACGCAAAGTGCTGGAATAACTCAACGGGTCAGGCATGGAATAACTCAACGGGTCAGGCAGCATCTCTGGAGAAAAGGAGCAGGTGATGTTTTTGGTCGAGGCAACCCAAATATTGATGTCTCTAACTTCAATTAGCTCTTGCATTCCCTCTCACTCTTTTTTTCTCCTCCTGGTCCTCGTGCTAATTTCACCGTTTGTATTCCTTCATTGTCACCTCGTCCCCAGCCAACAATGGACCATTGTGGGCTCTACCTTTCCTAAGTCGTTGATGCAGGCTCTGCTTTGTTCTGTACCTATCCATACCTCTGGCTTCCCCCTCTCTGACTCATCATCTGATGAAGATGTCTCGACCCGAAACGTCACGCGTCCTTTGCTCCAGAGATGCTGCCTGACCCGCAGTTTGTGTCTATCTTTAGTTTTAGTTTTATTTTGTTTTTTGTTTTGCAGATTACAGTGCAGAAACAGGCCCTTCGGCCCATCGGGTACTTGATGACCCGCACATTAACACTATCCTACACCCAATGGGGACAATTTTTACAGTTGCCTAGCCAATTAACCTACAAATCTGTACGTCTTTGGAGTGTGGGAGGAAACCGAAGATCTCGGTGAAAACCCACGCAGATCACGGGAACTCTGTACAGACAGCACCCGTAGTCAGGATCGAACCCGGGTCTCCAGCGCTGCATTCGCTGTCAGGCAGCAACTCTACCGCCTAGTGTAGACCAACATCTAAGATTCCTCTTACGATGTAGTTATATGACTGGTTATAAAAATCCACGCTCATTGTATAGATCTTCTGGAGAAAGTAGGAGGCCTTTGTTGAATTGCTGCAGTTTCTGCATTTTTAAACTGATCTCAGTGGTGCTGGAGGAACTCAGCGGGTCAGGCAGCATCTGTGGGGGGAATGGATAGGCATCGTTTTGGGTCAAGGTCTTTCTAGACTGATTGTGTGACGTTTTGTGTCAGGTCAGGTCGGGGAGAAGGCAAGAGAATGTGGTTAGGAGAGAAAGATAGATCAGCCATGATTGGATGGCGGAGTAGACTTGATGGGCCGAATGGCCTAATTTACTCCTGGCCCCCTTTGTCACCAGGGGTACTCAAGAGAGGGTGAATCTCTGGAACTTAGAGGGAGTGAAGATGTCATGTGGCTAATTTAAGAGGAGTTAGGGGTATGGGGATCAGGGGGTTTTTTTTTTTGGTACGGGATACTGAGTTGGATGATCTTTGTCCTTATGACCTTATGATCCTGCTTCAGACTGATTCTGCTGACGTTTGAGGTCGGGACCCTTCTTCATATTGTTTGAGGCTTTCTGTCTTCTGGACTCGGTATTCTGAATGAATTGACTTTATTTACTTCATCCATCTAAATGGTTTTAACTATGTTTAATTTAGAGATACAGCGCGGAAACAGGCCCTTCGACCCACCGAGTCCATGCCGACCAGCGATCCCCGCACACTTACACCAACCGACACACTAGAGGCAATTTACATTTATACCAAGGCCAATTAACCTACAAGCCTGTACGTCTTTGGAGTGTGGGAGGAACCCGAAGATCTCGGAGAAAACCCCAATGGGGAGAACGTAGAAACTCTGTACAGACAGCACCCGTAGTCAGGATCGAACCCGGGTCCCTGGCGCTGTAAGGCAGCAAATCTACCGCTGCTGCGCTGTGCTGCAGGTAATATTTCTGGTTGGGAACCCTCTTCAGACTGATTCAGGTGACGTGTCAGGTCTGGACTCTTCTTCAGATGGATCGGGGGCCTTCTCTTGAAAATGGACCAGTTTTTCTTGATGAATTGACTTTATTTGCCACAACCAACTCCGCGGCTTGTCGCACTTTGGTTTTACAAACACTCTGTTCCCACAACTCACTTACCACTCAATCACCAGTGTTTTCCTTTACTACAAATTGATCCAATTATGTGATTTTAAGTTGCCTTGCACCGTGGGTGGAGCTGAACTCGTAACTCTGTGCCCTGGCACAGTTTCAAAGCAAAGGACGTCTTGCTTGGGTTGTGCTTGATATTTATCGTTCAGTCAGGATGTCAAAAAGAGACAGTTTTAGTCACTTGGTTGAAAATTGGCCACCCATACTTAGAAACATAGAAACATAGAAATTAGGTGCAGGGGTAGGCCATTCGGCCCTTCGAGCCTGCACCGTCATTCAATATGATCATGGCTGATCATCCAACTCAGTATCCCGTACCTGCCTTCTCTCCATACCCTCTGATCCCCTTAGCCACAAGGGCCACATCTAACTCCCTCTTAAATATAGCCAATAAACTGGCCTCGACTACCCTCTGTGGCAGAGAGTTCCAGAGATTCACCACTCTCTGTGTGAAAAAAGTTCTTCTCATCTCGGTTTTAAAGGATTTCCCCTTTATCCTTAAGCAGTGACCCCTTGTCCTGGACTTCCCCAACATCGGAACAATCTTCCTGCATCTAGCCTGTCCAACCCCTAAAGAACTTTGTAAGTTTCTATAAGATCCCCTCTCAATCTCCTAAATTCTAGAGAGTATAAACCAAGTCTATCCAGTCTTTCTTCATAAGACAGTCCTGACACCCCAGGAATTAGTCTGTGAACCTTCTCTGTACTCCCTCTATGGCAATAATGTCCTTCCTCAGATTTGGAGACCAAAACTGTACGCAATACTCCAGGTGTTGTCTCACCAAGGCCCTGTACAACTGCAGTAGAACCTCCCTGCTCCTATACTCAAATCATTTTGCTATGAATGCTAACATACCATTCGCTTTCTTCACTGCCTGCTGCACCTGCATGCCTACTTTCAATGACTGTTGTACCATGACACCCAGGTCTCGCTGCATCTCCCCTTTTCCTAGTCGGCCACCATTTAGATAATATCGGCCACCATTTAGATAATAATGGTGCTTGCTACAACAGTAGGACTGGGGTTAAGGTGAAAGGGGGAAACTTTAATTGGAACCTGAGGGGGCACTTTCTTCACCCAGTGTGTATGGAACGACCTGTTGGAGGAGGTAGTTGAGGCAGATATTATTCTTGGTTAGGGTGTCAGGGGTTATGGGGAGAAGGCAGGAGAATGGGGTTAGGAGGGAGAGATAGATCAGCCATGTTTGAATGGAGTAGACATGATGGACAAAATGGCCTAATTCTACTCCTATTCCTTATGACCATATAGCAACATTTAAAAGACATTTACACAGGTACAGGAAAGGTTTAGAGGGATATGGGCCAAACGTGGACTGGTGAGACTAACGTAGATGGTAGGTGGTGATATTGTGGTCATAAAATGCTGAATGAGCTCAGTGGGACGAGCAGCATCTCTGAAGGGAAGGAATTGGTAACATTTTGGGTCAAGACTCTTCTTCGGGCCTGAATCACTGAAGATCTGAAGAGAGAATTCAACCAGAAACGTCACCCATTCCTTCTCTCCAGAGATGCTGCCCGTCCCGTTGAGTTACTCCAGCATTTTGTGTCTATCTTCGGGGTAAACCAGCATCTGCAGTTCCTTCCTACACTTAAAAATTATTTATCTTAGTGTTAAGCAACTCAGTTTATTTATTGTCACGTGTACCGAGGTATAGTGAAAAGCTTTTGTTGCGCGCTAACCAGTCAGACAGAAAGACAATACATAATGACAATCAACCCATTTACAGTGTATAGATACAGTATGTGATAACGTTTAGTATAACACCTAGCATCCATCCAGCCAACTGAGACAAAAGCACACTGAATAGCCATCAAGTGGTCACAGGAAACATAGAAACATAGAAAATAGGTGCAGGAGGAGGCCATTCGGCCCTTCGAACCAGCACCGCCATTCATTGTGACCATGGCTGATCGTCTCCAATCAATAACCCATGCCTGCCTTCTCCCCATATCCCTTGACTCCACTAACCTCTAGAGCTCTATCTAACTCTCTCTTAAATCCATCCAGTGACTTGGCCTCCACTGCCCTCTGTGGCAGGGAATTCCACAAATTCACAACTCTCTGGGTGAAAACGTTTTTTCTCACCTCGGTCTTAAATGGCCTCCCCTTTATTCCAAAACTGTGGCCCTTTGTTCTGGACTCGCCCAACATTGGGACCATTTTTCCTGCATCTAGCTTGTCCAGTCCTTTTATAATTTTATATGTTTCTACAAGATCTCCCCTCATCCTTCTATACTCCAGTGAATACAAGCCTGGTCTTTTCAATCTTTCCTTGTGTGATAGTCCCGCCATCCCAGGGATCAATCTCGTGAATCTACACTGCACTGCCTCAATCGCAAGGATGTCCTTCCTCAAATTCGGAGACCAAAACTGTACACAACACTCCAGATGTGGTCTCACCAGAGCCCCATACAACTGCACAACAGGAGTGGAAGGCAACCTCATCTCCATTACACAGCTACATCTCTTCACCAGATAAAAGCTGGAGATCTAACTATTCCTTTGGTTTATTTATGTTTCATTCACAAGAAGATAGGGGGTGTTGTGGATAACGAAAAGGATTTCCAAAGTCTACAAAGTGATTTAGGCCATTTGGAAGAATGGGATGAAAGATGGCAGATGGAGTTTAATGCTGATAAATGTGAGGTGCTACACCTTGGCAGGACAAATCAAAATAGGACGTACATGGTAAATGGTAGGGAATTGAAGAATACAGTTGAACAGAGGGATCTGGGAATAACCGTGCATAGTTCCTTGAAGGTGGAATCTCATATAGATAGGGTGGTAAAGAAAACTTTTGGTAAGCTAGCCTTTATAAATCAGAGCATTGAGTATAGAAGCTGGGATGTAATGTTAAAATTGTACAAGGCATTGGTGAGACCAAATCTGGAGTATGGTGTACATTTTGGTCACCCAATTATAGGAAGGATGTTAACAAAATAGAGAAAGTACAGAGGAGATTTACTAGAATGTTGCCTGGGTTTCAACAACTAAGTTACAGAGAAAGGTTGAATGTTAGGTATTTATTCTCTGGAGCGCAGAAGGTTAAGGGGGGACTTGATAGAGGTCTTTAAAATGATGAGAGGGATAGACAGAGTTGATGTGGACAAGCTTTTCCCTTTGAGAATAGGGAAGATTCAAACAAGAGGACATGACTTCAGAATTAAGGGTCAGAAGTTTAGGGGTAACATGAGGGGGAACTTCTTTACTCAGAGAGTGGTAGCGGTGTGGAATGAGCTTCCAGTAGAAGTGGTGGAGGCAGGTTCGTTGGTATCATTTAAACATAAATTGGATAGGCATATGGATGAGAAGGGAATGGAGGGTTATGGTATGAGTGCAGGCAGGTGGGACTAAGGGAAAATAATTGTTCGGCACGGACTTGTAGGGCCGAGATGGCCTGTTTCCGTGCTGTAATTGTGTATATGGTTATATGGTTAAGAAGAAGAAAACATTTAGTGCAAGGTAAAGCCAGCAAAGTCCGATCAAGGATAATCTGAGGGTCACCAAACATAATCTGAGGGTCCCTCTGAGGTAATAAAAGCACAATGCACAAGGACTTTATAAATACCCCTTAAAAACATTCTTTTGTATTTGTGGCCTGGAGTTAAAATAGCAAACAGCTGCCTGGTGCGTCTGCTTAAATCTTACTTGTGAGGCAATGAGACCCCGGTGTCGTTAATCAGAGCTGTCCCCTCGTACAGAGGCACGGCACCAGGATAAAAACAGAAAGAATGACGCAGACAAAATGCAAGAACATTAATATTACTTTTCGAAAGACACAACGTGTTGGAGCAATTCGACAGGTCAGGGAGCGTCTCCGCACAACATCGACAGTTGACGTTTCAGGTCGGGACCCTTCCTTAGACTTCAAGAGTCCCGACCCAAAACATCACCTGTCCATGTTATGCCGTCATAAGGTCATGAGTGATAGGAGCAGAGTTGGGCCGTTTGGCCCATCATGTCTACTCTACCATTCAATCATGGCTGATCTATCTCTCCCTCCTAACCCCATTCTCCAGCCTTCTCCCCATAACCCCTGACACCCGTACTACAGAGATGTTGCTTACTCTGTTTAATATGGTGTCAGGGGTTATGGAGAGAAGGCAGGAGAATGAGGTTAGGAGGGAGAGATAGATCAGCCATGATTGAATGGCGGGGTAAACTTGATGGGCCGAATGGCCTAATTCTGCTCCTATCACTTATGAACCCTTGAACTTATGATCCCGCTGAGTTACTCCAGTGCTTTTTTTTGCCAACCAGCATCTGTTGTTCCTTGATTCACATTAATATAAAATGTTGTGTCTTCATCACAAATTTCTAAGTAAAAACTTATTTAACTTATTTGAAAGCATAACTATAGCTTTAGCTCATTTTGTTCTTAAAATTATATTATCAATACAGTCTAATATCAGCACGCTTGGAATATCGTGAGCCGTTTTGGGCCCCATATCCGAGGAGGGATGTACTGGCATTGGAGAGGATCCAGAGGAGATTTACGGGAATTATCCCGGGAATGATTAGGTTAATGCATGATGAGTGTTTGTAGACACTGGGCCTGTACAAGCTGCAGTTGAGAAGGATGAGGGGCGAACTTCATTGAAATTTGCTTAATAGTGAAAGGCCCGGATAGAGTGTAGGTGGAGAGGATGTTTCCACTGGTGGGAGAGTCTAGCAACAGGGGGCATAGCCTCAGAATTAAAGGACGTGCTTTTGGAAACGGGATGAGGAGGAATTTCTTTATTCAGAGGTTGGTGAATCTGTGGAATTCATTGCCACAAAAGGCTGTGGAGGCCAAGTCATTGGATATTTTTAAGGTGGAGATTGACAGGTTTTTGATTAGTTAGGGCACCAGAGGTTATTTCAGTCGTGCTGGCCTTCAATACAACTGTGAGAAAATATCATCCCTAAGATTATTGTGTGGAAAGCACAAAGTGCTGGAAAAACTCAGCGGGTCAGGCAGCATCTCAGGAGGACATGGATAGGTGACGTTTCTTGTCTGAAATTATTTAACTTAGAGAGGGGATCTTATAGAAACTTACAAAATTCTTAAGGGGTTGTACAGGCTAGATGCAGGAAGATTGTTCCCGATGTTGGGGAAGTCCAGGACAAGGGGTCACAGCTTAAGGATAAGGGGGAAATCCTTTAAAACTGAGATGAGAAGAACTTTTTCCACACAGAGAGTGGTGAATCTCTGGAACTCTCTGCCACAGAGGGTAGTCGAGGCCAGTTCATTGGCTATATTTAAGAGGGAGTTAGATGTGGCCCTTGTGGATAAAGGGATCAGGGGGTATGGAGAGAAGGCAGGTACGGGATACTGAGTTGGATGATCAGCCATGATCATATTGAATGGCGGTGCAGGCTCGAAGGGCCGAATGGCCTACTCCTGCACCTAATTTCTATGTTTCTATGAAATAGCGTTCTGACTTGAAAGATCAGTTGAGAATGTTCTCCAGAGATGGCCTAACCTGCTGAATCACTCCGGCACATTGTTTGAGTTGATGCGTACTCTCAGTTTGGTATCATTCAGACTCTGCCAAGTGTTAATTCCCCACGAGAGACTTCTGTCTCTTAATCACGGACTAAACCCTCAATAGATGTGTCAGCAGCAAATATATTGGGTGGGGGAGCATATTCTTTCTGCTAATAAATTACCTCATGCTGGCTTCAGCTTTTTTTAAACACAGGGTGGCACGGCGGTACAGCAGTACTAGTGGGAGAGTCTTGGACCAGAGGGCACAGCCCCAGAATAAAAGGTTTTAGCTTTAGAAAGGAGGTGTGAAGGAATTTCTTCAGTCAGAGGGTGGTGAATCTGTGGAATTCATTGCCACAGAAGGCTGTGAAGGGGTTGGACAGGCTAGATGCAGGAAGATTGTTAGATGTGTGGCCCTTGTGGCTAAAGGGATCAGGGGGAATGGAGAGAAGGCAGGTACAGGATACTGAGTTGGATGATCAGCCATGATCATATTGAATGGCGGTGCAGGCTCGAAGGGCCGAATGGCCTACTCCTGCACCTAATTTCTATGTTTCTATGTTTCAATGGGTATTTTTAAGGCAGAGATAGATAGATTCTTGATTGTTAAGGACGCCAGGGTTTATGAGGAGAAGGCAGGAGAATGGAGTTCTGCCATAGATCTGCCATAATTGAATGGTGAAGTGGGGTGGCCTAATTCTGTTCCTACCACTCATGAAGTTAGTGTAGAAGGGGAATGTTGGTCAGTGTGGGCAAGTTGGGCCGAAGGGCCTGTTTCCACGCTGTGTGACTATGATTCTCCGACATATTCTCTTCAGAATCCTCTTTGCATCCCTGTTCTCTGTCAGCGGGCGTTTTTGCAAAGGGTTCTGCAGACACGGTGTGGAATGGATGTCAGCAGCAAGGCAGTCCCCTGCAGCTTACCAGCCTAGGAATGTTCGTCATACATTGCCAGACACTGAGCGCACACTCTAATCAGCCCTGGGTCCCACCTCTCAGCCTCAGCTGGGACAATATCCCATTTAGAACAAGGCTGTGGAAACACTGCCTGAGTGGAATGAGATACTGAGCTGGCACTAGACGCAGCTTACAACCCAGCAGTATGAATGTCGATTTCTCCAACTTCAAGTAACCCTTGCATCCCCTCTCTCTCCGGCCCTCCCCCACCCTAGTCATCGTACTAGTTTCGCTGTTGTCCTGTTGAGTTTCACTGTCTGTATAACTCGTTATCACCTACCCCACAGCCAACAATAGACCATTGTGGGCTCCGCTCTCCTCCTTGATCATCGTTGCTCTTTGCTCACCCTTGATTCCTTTGTTCCATTTTAACTTCTGTATCTCTAATTTCCCTTTCCCCTGGCTCTCGGGCAGTATAAGGGTGATCGCTGGTTGGCGCGGGCTCAACGCGACAGTGCGCAAGGACTTGTTTCCACGCTGTATTTTTAAACAAAGTGAGAGATAGCGGCAATTTTACAGAAGCCAATCGTGGTAATAGTTTCACTGTCGTTCTGTTGAGTTTCTTTGTCTGTCGCTCGTTTCCGCTATCAATGGACCACTTCCTCTTTCATTGTCGCTTTTTTGCATATCTTTTGTTCATTTGTTTTATATAGGGCCTGTCCCACTTGGGCGACATTTGCGCGTTATTTACGCGACATCTTTTATGCGTCACGACGCACGACGCACGCATCGTGACGCGCACGTGGTGTGCATTACGAGCGCATGGTGTGCATTACGTGCATTACGTAAAGCACATGGCATTGGGGGTTCAGTATTGATGTGGATAGAGAACTGGCTGGCAAACAGGAAGCAAAGAGTAGGAGTAAACGGGTCCTTTTCACAATGGCAGGCAGTGACTAGTGGGGTACCGCAAGGCTCAGTACTGGGACCCCAGCTATTTACAATATATATTAATGATCTGGATGAGGGAATTGAAGGCAATATCTCCAAGTTTGCGGATGACACTAAGCTGGGGGGCAGTGTTAGGTGTGAGGAGGATGCTAGGAGACTGCAAGGTGACTTGGATAGGCTGGGTGAGTGGGCAAATGTTTGGCAGATGCAGTTTAATGTGGATAAATGTGAGGTTATCCATTTTGGTGGCAAAAACGGGAAAGCAGATTATTATCTAAACGGTGGCCGATTGGGAAAGGGGGAGATGCAGCGAGACCTGGGTGTCATGGTACACCAGTCATTGAAGGTAGGCATGCAGGTGCAGCAGGCAGTAAAGAAAGCGAATGGCATGTTGGCTTTCATAGCAAGAGGATTTGAGTATAGGAGCAGGGAGGTTCTACTGCAGTTGTATAGGGTCTTGGTGAGACCACACCTGGAGTATTGCGTGCAGTTTTGGTCTCCAAATCTGAGGAAGGACATTATTGCCATAGAGGGAGTGCAGAGAAGGTTCACCAGACTGATTCCTGGGATGTCAGGACTGTCTTATGAAGAAAGACTGGATAGACTTGGTTTATACTCTCTAGAGTTTAGGAGATTGAGGGGGGATCTTATAGAAACTTACAAAATTCTTAAGGGGTTGGACAGGCTAGATGCAGGAAGATTGTTTCCGATGTTGGGGAAGTCCAGGACAAGGGGTCACAGCTTAAGGATAAGGGGGAAATCCTTTAAAACCGAGATGAGGAGAACTTTTTTCACACAGAGAGTGGTGAATCTCTGGAACTCTCTGCCACAGAGGGTAGTTGAGGCCAGTTCATTGGCTATATTTAAGAGGGAGTTAGATGTGGCCCTTGTGGCCAAGGGGATCAGAGGGTATGGAGAAAAGGCAGGTACGGGATACTGAGTTGGATGATCAGCCATGATCAGATTGAATGGCGGTGCAGGCTCGAAGGGCCGAATGGCCTACTCCTGCACCTAATTTCTATGTTTCTATGTGGGGACTAGGCAGTGACGTGCGGTCGCGCGCGGCGTCCCAGGATTTTGGGACGTACAAAATCTTCGCTCGCCATCTGCGTGACGCGCAAATGATGCCCAAGTGGGAAAGGCCCTTATCTCTCTACATCACCGCCTCTCTCTCTCGTTTCCCTTTCCCCCTGACTCTCTGTCTGAAGAAGGGTCTCGACCCGAAACATCACCCATTCCTTCTCTCCAGAGATGCTGCCTGACCCGCTGAGTTACTCCAGCTTTTTGTGCTTATCTTTGTACTTTTTTCATAGTCAGAGTTAAGGAATGGCCAAAGTAACTTACTGAGGAGTTTAAATTGAAGAGTCAATTTAACAGCGATCTCCCGGTTGCCGAACACTTTAACTCAACAATGGACCATTGTGGGCTCCAACTTTCCTTGATCATCGTTACTTTTTCATATCTTTCAGTCGTTTGTTCTATATCTTTCTATATCACTGTCGAGATCTCTCGTTCCCCTTTCCCCTGACTCTCAGTCTGAAGAAGGGTCTCGACCCGAAACATCACCTATTCCCTTTCTTCAGAATTCCCCTGAGTTACTCCAGCTTTTTGAGACTATCTTCGATTTAAACCAGCATCTGCAGTTCCTTTGTATACAATTTATCTCTCCTTCCCATTCCCATAATGACCTCCCTGTCCTGGGCCTTCTCCATTTCTTGAGTCTGAAGAAAGGTCCCACCACGAAATGTCACTCATCGTTTATCTGCGGAGACTCTGCCTGACCCGCTGAGTTACTCCAGCACTTTATGTCTGTCCTTGGTAATAATGGCATCTGCAGTTCTTTGATACTACTTTCTAACCTGCAAACCTGTATGTCTTTAGAATGTGGGAGGAAACTGGTGCACCCGGAGGAAACCAACGGGGTCACAGGGAGAATGTACAAACTCCACAACTCCATACAGGCAGTACCCGTAGTCAGGATCGAACCCGGGTCTTCACAGCTGTGTGAAACCTCCGCAGGATGCAAGATTCTTCAGGACAGATTGGGGGTGGCACGAAGGCACAGCGGTAGAGTTGCCACCTCACTGCTCCAGAGGCCTGGGTTCGATCGCGACTACGGGTGCTGCCTGTGCGGAGTTTGCACGTTCTCCCCGTGACCTGCGTGGGTTTTCTCTGGGTGCTCCAGTTTCCTCCCACACACCAAAGAAGTGGAGGTTTGTAGGTTAATTAGCTTTGGTGAAATTGTAAATTGTCCCTAATGTGTGTAGGATAGTGTTAATGTGCGGGGATCGCTGGTCGGCGCAGACACGGTGGGCCGAAGGGCCTGTTTCCGTGCTGTATCTCTAAACTAAACTAAATCTACAGATGCAGAAATAGACACAAACGGTCTCAAAGCAAACCGTTTCCCAATGTCAAGTTCAGGACAAACACCAGATGTCCAGCTAATCTTGACAAGTTCAGTTCAATGCAGGGGAATGTGAGCTCATTCAGCTGGGATCCAAGAAATACAAAAAGGTTATTTCCTGAACAGTAGAATGTTTAGTTTAGTTTCCTAGATACAGTGCAGAAACAAGCCCTTCGGCCCACCGAGCCTGCACCGACCAGTGTTCCCCGCACATAGTATGTGTAGGGTGGTAACACTACCCTGCACACACTAGGGACAATTTGTAAAATTGTCATTTTGTATGCAAAAGCCAATTGAGTATAGGAGCAAAAGAGGTTCTACTGCAGCGGGTGTACAGGGTCTTGGTGAGACCACACCTGGAGTATTGCGTACCGTTTTGGTCTCCAAATCTGAGGAAGGACATTATTGCCATAGAGGGGGTGGAGAGAAGGTTCACCAGACTGATTCCTGGGATGTCAGGACTGTCTTATGAAGAAAGACTGGATAGACTTGGTTTATACTCTCTAGAATTTAGAAGATTGAGAGGGGATCTTATAGAAACTTACAAAATCCTTAAGTACCTGCCAGGCTGATCCATACCCCCTGATCCCCTTAGGACAAGGGGGTCATCCCCTTAGCAGGGTTCACATCTAACTCCCTCTTAAATACAGCCAAGGATAAAGGGCCTCCTTTAAAACCGAGATGAGAAGAACTTTTTTCACCACAGAGAGTGTGTGAAAAAAGTTCTGGAATCTCGGTTTGCCACAGAGGGTAAACTGAGGCCCCCTTCATTGGCTATATTAACAGGGAACAATCTTGTGCATCTAGCCTGTCCAACTTACGGGGTTTGTAAGTTTCTAGAGAAGATCCCCTCTCAATCTACTAAATTTGGAGTATAAGCCAAGTCTATCCATCTTGAATGGCGGTCCTGACTCGAAGGGCCAGAATGGTGAACTCTCTGCCTGCACCTAATTTCAATAATGTCCTTCTCAGATTTGGAGACCAAAACTGTACACAATACTCCAGGTGTGGTCTCACCAAGACCCTGTACAACTGCAGTAGAAACTCCCTGCTCCTATACTCAAATCCTTTTGCAATGAAAGCTAACATACCATTCGCTTTCTTTACTGCCTGCGGCACCTGCATGCCTACCTTCAATGACTGGTGTACCATGACACCCAGGTCTCGCTGATGGGGGGTGGGGGGGAGAAGGAAGGAAAAAGGGAGGAGGAGGAGCCCGAGGGCGGGGGGATGGGAGGGTGGGAGGAGACAGCTTGAGGGTTAAGGAAGGGGAGGAGACAGTGTGAAACTGTCTCCAGAGAGAGGAGGAGAACTTCTTCAAAGTAGGCATACCTTGAGGAGATATCGCAGTGGAGTAGATGTGAAACTGTCTCCGGAGAGAGGAGGAGAACTTCTTCAAAGTAACCTACAAACCTGTACGTCTTTGGAGTGTGGGAGGAAACCGGAGATCTCGGAGAAAACCCAGACAGGTCACGGGGAGAGCGTACAAACTCCGTACGACAAGCGCCTGTAGTCAGGATCGAACCCGGGTCTCTGGCGCTGAGAAGCAGCAACTCTACCGCTGCACCACCTTGCTGCCCTATTTATTTCAATTCACTTTCGCCACCAATTTTTTAATGAAACGATACATTAGAACTTTAATTATCCGATGAGGGAATTAATTTGCTAACATAATAAATGCGAAATACATTAAATATAAAATTAAAATGATGAGTGGAAAGGCTTTCGGGATGTGCAAAGATTGAGGAGGTGGGGGGGGGGGAGTCAGTCAGTCTCAGTCTCAGTCTACCCCATGACAGAAGGGGGAAGGAGTTGTACAGTTTGATAGCCACAGGGAAGAAGGATCTCCTGTGGCGTTCTGTGCTGCATCTTGGTGGAACCAGTCTGTTGCTGAAGGTGTTCCTTAGGTGTCATGGAGAGGGTGAGCTGTATTGTCCAAGATGCTCCGCAGTTTGAGGATCATCCTCCCCTCCAAGACCACCCACCTCCCATGAATCCAACTCCACCCCCAGAACTTCAAAGTATAATTGCATTTGAAATCATTTTCTCTGGCAAGGAAGTCAAATTATTTTAGAAAGTGGATACACTACAGTGTATGTTGAAAGAATATCACCAATCAAAGCTTCATGCCTTTGTGTTAACCCTCGATAGTCAGGGTTGCAGGATGAGGGGGACCTCATTGAAACGGACCGAGTAGTGAAAGCCCTGGATAGAGAGAACGTGGAGAGGATGTTTCCATATGTGGTACTATCTTGTGTAGGAAGGCAGAATGTTTAAGAGGCATTTGGACAGGCACATGGATAACCATATAACCATATAACCATATAACAATTACAGCACGGAAACAGGCCATCTCGACCCTTCTAGTCCGTGCCGAACACATAATCTCCCCTAGTCCCATATACCTGCGCTCAGACCATAACCCTCCATTCCCTTCCCATCCATATAACTATCCAATTTATTTTTAAATGATAAAAATGAACCTGCCTCCACCACCTTCACTGGAAGCTCATTCCACACAGCTACCACTCTCTGAGTAAAGAAGTTCCCCCTCATGTTACCCCTAAACTTCAGTCCCTTAATTCTCATGTCATGTCCCTTTGTTTGAATCTTCCCTACTCTCAGTGGGAAAAGCTTTTAGGACAGGTTTAGAGGGTCATGGCCAAGGGCAGGCAGTTGGGACTAGTGTAGATGGGTCATGTTTGTTGGTGTGGGCAAGTTGGGCCGAAGGGCCTGTTTCCGCACTTTATGACTATGTGCATCTCCTGGGAGAGCCACAGCCTCAGTAAAATGCATTCGAAAATCATGCCCAAAACTGTAGTAATCTTTAACACTAGTCCCCAATATGCTACTATGCTGGAACAGTTGGAGAATACATTGATCTAAATCAAAGATTTTTGTTTTATTGGGGTTCAGGTTTTTACTCGTGTTTGTTTAAATTGATCCCAGTAATTAGAGGCAGGTAGAGTTACTGTTGGATTTTGCAGTTTCTACTAAATTCTGCAGTTTCTAGTCTGTGAACTAGACTAACCTAGAATGGATGTTACTTAATCTTAGACATTGTCTAATATTAAATGTAATTATGTAATTAGTTCATTAGTGTATTACAGCATGGAATAAGGCCCTTCGGCCCATCGAGCCTGCGTAGCCAGCAATCTCCGCACACGAGCACTACACACACGCGAGGGACTAATCACAATTTTGCCGAGCCAATTATTCTACAAGCCTGTATGTCTTTGGAGTGTGGGAGGAAACCGGAGATCTCGGAGAAAACCCACGCAGGTCACGGGGAGAACGTGCAAACTCCGTACAGACAGCGCCCGTAGTCAGGATCAAACCCAGGTCCCTGGTGCTGTGAGACAGCAACTCTACCGCTGTGCCGCTCGCTAATATGAAAATCCTATAACCTTCTGGAATTTATTCGTGAAGGCTGCAGTTAATTTATCAAATTGCAGAATAAATGAGGAGGAATTTTAGTTGAGGAGGAATTTCTTCAGTCAGAGGGTGGTGAATCTGTGGAATTCTTTGCCACAGAAGGCTGTGGAGGCAAAGACTGGATATATTTAAGGCAGATATAGATAGATTCTTGATTAGTACGGGTGTCAGGTTTATGGGGAGAAGGCAGGAGAATGGGGTTAGGAGGGACAGATCAGCCATGATTGAGTGGTGGAGAAGACTTGATGGGCTGAATGGCCTAATCCTGCTCCTATCACTTATGATCTTGTGATCTTATAATGAACCAAGGGTCACCATTATAAAATAAACATTTTAGCCAGAGAATCCTCTCTTGTCCCAGAGGCATATGGCCAGCTATTAAGGGAACTCCCTGACATCTGAATTGAAGGATTAGTTTCCCCTATTAATTTAAGCCATGCAAGGCATTCTAACAAGCTGTATCCTGTCTAACTTTAGTGTCAACTGAGATTCGTGGTATCGGTTTACTAAAGTAGCAAAAGTGTATTTACGTGCTTGCAATCTACTGCGATCCGCTCGTTACGGAAAAGGGAACTTATTGCAGCCTTCTGGATTAGTCTCAAAGTAAATGTGCTGGGTGTGTTGCAATGAGTCATGTCTAGGGCTTTCTAAGCCTGTGGCGTAAAGGCTTTGGAAAAGTCCTTGACTGGCTCGTCAGCTCATTTCAGAGAGTAATGCACAGTCAATGGCTTTACTGTGAATCTGGAGGGTGGCTATAAAGGTTAAATGGCCATTAATTAGGTTAAATCGCCACTTAGGTGACTTTTCAGTTACGTTAAATCTCCACGTGGGCGATTTTTTTCGGCAGCTGCAGGCTATCGCCACGTGGTCACCAGGGTGTCGCCTGTACGGTCGTGAGTCGTCTCCTCAGTCGCCCAAAGAGTCATAGCGTTTTTCTGGTAGCCGCTGGATTTTCAATATGAACATACAGTGGCGACTGTAGGTTTGACGCCAATGAGCGTGGTCTGATGTTGGTGCTGTCACCAGGTGGCATAGGTTGTCGCCGATGCTAACTTCGGTGAATTCTATTGTCGTATTCGCCGGCAATCGCCTACAAAATCACCTAAGTAGGACAGGCCCATTGTGCAGTTGTACAGGGCCCTAGTGAGACCATACCTAGCTTTGGTCCCCTAATTTGAGGAAGGACATTCTTGCTATTGAGGGAGTGCAGCGTAGGTTTACAAGGTTAATTCCCAGGATGGCGGGACTGCCATATGCTGAGAGAATGGAGCAGCTGGGCTTGTACACTCTGGAGTTTAGAAGGATGAGAGGGCATCTTATTGAAACATAGAAGATTATTAAGGGTTTGGACACGCTAGAGGCAGGAAACATGTTCCCGATGTTGGGGGAGTCCAGAACCAGGGGCCACAGTTTGAATAAGGACTAAGCCATTTGGAACAGAGATGAGGAAACACTTTTTCACACAGTTTCACAAATTCTCTGCCTGGTGGAGGCCGATTCTCTGGATACTTTCAAGAGAGAGCTAGATGGAGCTCTTAAAGATAGTGAAGTCAAGGGACATGAGGAGAAGGCAGGAACGGGGTACTGATTGGGGATGATCAGCCATGTTCACATTGAATGGCGGTGCTGGCTCGAAGGGCTGGATGGCCTCCTCCTGCACCTATTATCTATTGTCTATTGTCTATGTCCAGTTGCTGGTTTTTCGGAGACCTGCTACGACTTTGACAGTCGCCTAAAAATCGCCTAAGTAGGACAGAATCACTGAAGAACAACAGTAAAGGCAGCTGGTTTTTACGATCATCTGGTAACCCCAAGACCACCATCAAGAATGCTAATTTTAAGAAAGAGATTGTTGGAATGAGTGTTACAGACAAATCAATTGCCTGGTGGAGCTCCATTAATGTGATTTAGTTTAGTTTAGTTTAGTTTAGTTTCGAGATACTGCGTGGAAACAGGCCCGTCATCCCACCAAGACCGCACTGACCAATGATCCGCGCACATCAACACTACCCTACACACACTAGGGACAGTTTTAAAAAAACATTTATACGTTTATACCAAGCCGATTAACCTACAAACCTGTACGTCTTCGGAGTGCGGGAGGAAACTGGAGATCCGGGAGAGAACCCACGCAGGTCACGGGGAGAATGTACAAACTGCATAGAGACAGCGCCCACAGTCAGGATCGAACCTGGGTCTCCGGCGCTCTAAGGCAACAACTCTACCGCTGCACAACCGTGCCACCCCATTGATTTCAATCCGTATTTCTCCCTTTATATTTGCACTCTTACATTTTTTGCTTTCGCCCAGCTAACGTTTCTGACAGGCTCTGCTAAAATCAAAATGGCACGCTATGTTGGAAAGAAAAGTTCAATCATTTTACTTGAGACATGGTGTGGCAAGGTGGCGCACCGATAGAGTTGCTGCCTCACAGCGCCAGAGACCCAGGTTCGATCCCGACTACGGGTGCTTGTCCTTATTGTGTTTGTGCATTCTTCCTGTAGCCACGTGGCTTTTCTCCGGATTCTCCTGTTTCCTCCCACACTCCAAAGGCGTGCAGGTGTGTAGGTGTAGGTGTGTAAGATTGTCCCTAGTGTGTAGGATGGTGCTAGTGTGCGGGGTGATCATCGGTCAGCGCCGACTCGGTGGACTGAAGGGTCTGTTTCCGCCATGTATCTGTAAACATAAAAACTAAATATACAGTAGCGGAAATCCTTGTGTGTTCCTCCGATCAAGGGGAGTTGAGGTGCAAATCAACATTGAGATATTTTTGTACAGTGTTACTTAAAGGATGAACAACCTTTCCCTGTTCAAAGACTGGAGGGCTGGGCTTGAAGTTGAGAGAAACAAAGTTAAAAGGAGATATGCATGGGAAATATTTTTACAGAGAGGATAGTGGGTGCCTGGAACGTGCTGCTAGGGGTGGTACTGGGCTCAGATACGATGGTAGCATTTAGGAGACTTTTATTTAATTTATTTATTTATTTATTTGTTGGGTTTTTTTAACCGCTGAACATTGCCCTTCATATATATATATATTTATATATTTTGGAATTTATTTTATTAGAAGCAATTGTACAAGAATAAAGCAATCGACATGAAAGTTATGCAATTTTCGTACAGTTTCATTTTTAACATTAATACATAAATCAAAAAAAAAGAAAAAAAGGAAAGAATGAAGAAAAAGAAGAAAAATGCAAAGAGAGAGAATTAAAAACCCCTAAACCCCCCCCCCCCCCCCCCCCCCCCCCCCCCCCCCCCCCCCCCCCACCCCACCCACCCATCCCAAGCATCGGTTTTTAAATATGTGTTCAACCATTCTGTTGTTGAAGAAATTCAGTGAAAGGAGACCATGTTTTGAAGAATTGGTCTGCTTTTTCAGCCAAAACAAGCCTAATGTTTTCTAAATGTAATGTCTCTGACATGTCAGTAATCCACATCTTCACTGTGGGACCTGATGTCTTTTTCCAGAATTTCAGTTAGAATTTTATGAGGCTTTTAGATGGGCACATGGATGAACAGGGAATGGGAGTTGTAGATCACAGGCAAGCATTTGAGGTTTATTTACCTTAGCACCATGATTGGCACAGACATTGCGGGCCAAATGGCCTGTTGCTGAGCTGTACTGTTCTAAAGGAATAGATATGTGAATGTTTGAAGTTCTTTTAAATGGAGAGACACAGTAATCCCGTTGTACGTGACACATGCAATGACAATAAAGCATTCTGATTCTGATTCTGATAACGTTCTTCAGGTTTCAACACCAAACGCCATCTATTATTTTTCTCCAGAGATGCTGTCTCACCCACTGAGTTACTCCAGCGTTTTGTGTCGATCTTCGGTTTAAACCAGCATCTGCAGTTCCTTGCTACAATGTACTGTTCTATGTTCAATATAATCCCAGACATTAAGCACAGCATCTCAAACCTCTCGATTCTCTGCCACAAAAGGCAGTGGTGGCCAATTCACTGGATGTTTTCAAGAGGGAGTTAGATTTAGCTCTCAGGGTGAAAGGAATCAAGGGGTATGTGGGGGGAAAAGCAGGAATGGGGTCCTGTTTTTAGATGATCAGCCCTGTCTAAATGGCCTACTCCTGTGCCTATTTTTCTATGTTTCTCAAGATGGAGTTGCTTTCTTTTGAAAATAAAGCACAATTGTGATTTATGTTTGGTTATTCCACCAATGCACAAGAGGGTTGTCATCCACGTATCTATATTATTTATTTAGTTGTGAATTGAGTTATTTTTCCCGTGTGGTTTGTACGTCAGTCTGATGCCAATAACCCATGACTGTTGCAAGTTCTACCCATGAATTGCATGGTTAAATCCCTCTTTTTTATGATATATTCCACCTCAGTCTTAAACCACAAGGGCCATATTTGGACTACAATGTACGTTGAAACAACACCATCCATCAAAGCTTGACGCCTTGTGTTAACCCTAAGTAGTCAGGGTTGCCGGATGAGGGGGGGCCTCATCAAAACATACAATAGACAATAGGTGCAGGAGTAGGCCATTTGGCCCATCGAGCCAGCACCGCCATTCAATGTGATCATGGCTGATCATCCCCAATCAGTACCCCGTTCCTGCCTTCTCCCCATATCCCCTGATTCTGCTATCTTTAAGAGCCCTATCTAGCTCTCTATTGAAAGCATCCAGAGAACCTGCCTCCACCACCCTCTGAGGCAGAGAATTCCACAGATTCACAACTCTCTGGGAGAAAAAGTGTTTCATCATCTCCATTCTAAATGGCTTACCCCTTATTCTTAAACTGTGGCCCCTGGTTCAGGACTCCCCCAACATCGGGAACATGTTTCCTGCCTCTAGCGTGTCCAAACCCTTAACAATCTTATATGTTTCAATAAGATCCCCTCTCATTCACCTAAACTCCAGAGTATACAAGCCCAGCCGCTCCATTCTCTCAACATATGACACTCCCGCCATCCCGGGAATTAACCTTGTAAACCTACGCTGCACTCCCTCAATAGCAAGGATGTCCTTCCTCAAATTTGGGGACCAAAACTGCACACAATACTCCAGGTATGGTCTCACTAGGGCTCTGTACAACTGCAGAAGGACCTCTTTGCTCCTATACTCGACTCGTCTTGTTATAAAGGCCAACATGCCATTCGCTTTCTTCACTGCCTGCTGTACCTGCATGCTTACTTTCATAGACTGATGTACAAACATTTCAAAAAACAGGTGTCAGAGGTTATGGGGTGAAGGCAGGAGAATAGGGTTGAAAAGGAGAGATAGATCAGCCATGATTGAATGGCAGAGTAGATTTGATGGGCCGAATGGCTTATTTCTACTCCTATTACTTTTGATCTTATGACCTTATAAGATTTGGACAGGTACATGGGATGGAAAGGTTTAGAGGGATTTTGCAAGAATGATCCCAGGAATGAGTAGGTTAACCAATGATGAGCGTTTGTCGGCACTGGGCCTGTACTTGCTGGAGTTTAGAAGAATGAAGGGGACCTCATTGAAACATACAGAATAATGAAAGGCTTGGATAGAGTGGATGTGGAGAGGATGTTTCCACTAGTGGGACAGTCTAGAACTAGAGGTCATAGCCACAGAATTAAAGCACGTTATTTTCGGAAGATAAGGAGAAATTTGTTTAGTCAGAGGGTGGTGAATCTGTGGATTCTTTGCTACAGAGGGCTATAGAGGCCAAGTCAGTGGATCTTTTTAAGGCAGAGATAGATAGATTCTTGATTAGTACGGGTGTCAGAGTTTATGGGAAGAAGGCAGGAGAATGGGGTTAAGGAGGGAGAGATAGATCAGCCATGATTGAATGTTTAAGAAGGAACTGCAGATGCTGGAAAATCAAAGGTACACAAAAAAGCTGGAGAAACTGAAGAAGGGTTTCGGCCCGAAACGTTGCCGATTTCCTTTGCTCCATAGATGCTGCTGCACCCGCTGAGTTTCTCCAGCATTTTTGTGTAGTCATGATTGAGTGGTGGAGGAGACTTGATGGGCTGAATGGCCTAATTCTACTCCTACTACTTATGACTTTATCATACGGATCAAACATGGGCAAATGAGTCTAGCTTAGATGGGGCATGTTGGTCGGTGTGAAGAGCCTGGCCAAAGGGGCCTGTGGGCGTGCTGCATGGCACCAGGGCTATGATGCTATGATCAAGGGTGTTTAATTGTCCTATTTACCGATGACGGAATAACGAATTTACATCAGAACTGGAAGACATGAGAGTGGTAATGACTATTAGACTTCCAGAATCACTATTAGACTTCCAGAAGGCTTTCGACAAGGTCCCA
This sequence comes from Leucoraja erinaceus, assembly GCF_028641065.1. Taxonomy (NCBI): domain Eukaryota; kingdom Metazoa; phylum Chordata; class Chondrichthyes; order Rajiformes; family Rajidae; genus Leucoraja; species Leucoraja erinaceus. The sequence goes on along the minus strand of NW_026576476.1, from coordinate 393,739 downwards.
CATAAGAGATTAGTATACAAACTTAAAGCACATGGCATTGGGGGTTCAGTATTGATGTGGATAGAGAACTGGCTGGCAAACAGGAAGCAAAGAGTAGGAATAAACGGGTCCTTTTCACAATGGCAGGCAGTGACTAGTGGGGTACCGCAAGGCTCAGTACTGGGACCCCAGCTATTTACAATATATATTAATGATCTGGATGAGGGAATTGAAGGCAATATCTCCAAGTTTGTGGATGACACTAAGCTGGGGGGCAGTGTTAGCTGTGAGGAGGATGCTAGGAGACTGCAAGGTGACTTGGATAGGCTGGGTGAGTGGGCAAATGTTTGGCAGATGCAGTATAATGTGGATAAATGTGAGGATATCCATTTTGGTGGCAAAAACGGGAAAGCAGACTATTATCTAAATGGTGGCCGATTGGGAAAGGGGGCGATGCAGCGAGACCTGGGTGTCATGGTACACCAGTCATTGAAGGTAGGCATGCAGGTGCAACAGGCAGTAAAGAAAGCGAATGGTATGTTAGCTTTCATTGCAAAAGGATTTGAGTATAGGAGCACGGAGGTTCTACTGCAGTTGTACAGGGTCTTGGTGAGACCACACCTGGAGTATTGCGTACAGTTTTGGTCTCCAAATCTGAGGAAGGACATTATTGCCATAGAGGGAGTGCAGAGTTCACCAGACTGATTCCTGGGATGTCAGGACTGTCTTATGAAGAAAGACTGGATAGACTTGGTTTATACTCTCTAGAATTTAGAAGATTGAGAGGGGATCTTATAGAAACTTACAAAATTCTTAAGGGGTTGGACAGATTGTTCCCGATGTTAGGGAAGTCCAGGACAAGGGGTCGCAGCTTAAGGATAAGGGGGAAATCCTTTAAAACCGAGATGAGAAGAACATTTTTCACACAGAGAGTGGTGAATCTCTGGAACTCTCTGCCACAGAGGGTAGTTGAGGCCAGTTCATTGGCTATATTTAAGAGGGAGTTAGATGTGGCCCTTGTGGCTAAGGGAATCAGGGGGTATGGAGAGAAGGCAGGTACGGGATACTGAGTTAGATGATCAGCCATGATCATATTGAATGGCGGTGCAGGCTCGAAGGGCCGAATGGCCTGCTCCTGCACCTCATTTCTATGTTTCTATGTTTCTATGTTTCTATTAAACACACACAAGAGCAGTGGATGTCAGTTGTACACGCTACAGCGATATGTTGCCAGGAATGAAAGGGAATGGGCAAATGGGACTATGATTAGCAGCCAATACCCTTGGGTACATTGAGGGCTGACTACCAAATGTGAACTGGTCCAAGCTTGAAGCTCCAAGCGGAGAAGGAAAGGCAGGCGCAGGGAGTAAAATAAAGAAAGCTTGCGGTGTAAATATGGTCAGGCGACATTAAAATAATCAAAAGAATCATCTATAAAGCATGGCCTGAATATGTGGTGATGGCAGCTACTAGGAATTGATTTAAAGATACAGCACAGAGACGTGCCCTTCAGCTTACCGTGTTTCAATTCAGTTTAGCTTATCCTAACGTGTACCGAGGTAGAAATGAAAAGCTTTTGTTGCGCGCTAACCAGCCAGCGGAAAGACAATACATGATTACAATCGAGACATTCACAGTGTATAGATACATGTATAAGGAAGAACTGCAGATGATGGTAAAATCGAAGGTAGACAAAAATGCTGGAGGAACTCAGCGGGTGAGGCAGCGTCTATGGAGCGAAGGAATAGGCGACGTTTCGGCCATTCGGCCCAACTTGCCCACACCGGCCAACATGTCCCAGCAGCCCGCATTTGCTCCATATCCCTCCAAACCTGTCCTATCCATTTACCTGTCTAACTGTTTCTTAAATGTTGGGATAGTCCCAGCCTCAACTACCTCCTCTGGCAGCTTGTTCCATACACCCACCACCTTTTGTGTGAAAATGTCACCTCTCAGATTCCTATTACATCTTTTCCCTGTCATCTTCAACCTGTGTCCTCTGGTCCTCGATTCCCCTACTCTGAGCAAGAGGGTCAGTCCATCTACCCAATCTATTCCTCCCATGATTTTATACACCTCTATAAGATCACCCCTCAGCCTCCAGCACTCCAAGGAATAGAGTCCTAGCCTACTCAACCTCTCCCTGGAGCTCACACCCTCAAGTCCTGGCAACATCCTCGGAAATATCACTTTTCTGGTAACAGGATTCACTTGACATTATTTTTCTTCATTTAACTACCTGTGTGCATGAATGCATGACCTTTAATATATTGAGCGATGTGGGTGTTTTTAAGAGCACCAGTGTTCTTGTTCTCCAGTCGCCTGTTAAAACCCCGGACCCCCTTTTGTGTCTTGCAACAGTGCAGACGAGGGCTTTGAGTTTCTCCTTGTTTGTACAAAGCACAATTCCCAGTACAGTTTTCTGTTTATAATAGAAACATAGAAACATAGAAATTAGGTGCAGGAGTAGGCCATTCGGCCCTTCGAGCCTGCACCGCCATTCAATATGATCATGGCTGATCATCCAACTCAGTATCCCGTACCTGCCTTCTCTCCATACCCCCTGATCCCCTTAGCCACAAGGGCCACATCTAACTCCCTCTTAAATATAGCCAATGAACTGGCCTCAACTACCCTCTGTGGCAGAGAGTTCCCAGAGATTCACCACTCTCTGTGTGAAAAAAAACAGCCTTCTCATCTCGGTTTTAAAAGGATTTCCCCCTTATCCTTAAGCTGTGACCCCTTGTCCTGGACTTCCCCAACATCGGGAACAATCTTCCTGCATCTAGCCTGTCCAACCCCTTAAGAATTTTGTAAGTTTCTATAAGATCCCCTCTCAATCTTCTAAATTCTAGAGAGTATAAACCAAGTAAGAATAATGGTGAATTGCTCAGCTCAGAATACTCTCTTTCCTGCACGGCACTTAAAAAAACTATCAGACCAAGATCTCACGTTCTCATCAAGTGAATGGAATTTCAGAGATAGATTAGTTTAGTTTAGTTTAGAGACACAATGCGGAAACAGGCCCTTTTGGCCCACTGGGTCTGCGCCGACCAGGATCCCTGCACATTAACGCTATCCTATACCCACTAAGGACATTTTTTTGTACATTTACCAAGCCAATTAACCTACATACCTGTATGTCTTTGGAGATTTCAGAGATAGATTAGTTTAGTTTAGTTAAGTTTAGTTTAGTTCAATTCGGTTTAGCTTAGTTTAGTAAGTAAGAAAGTAAGTAAGTAGGTTTTATTTATATAGCACGTTTTAAGTCAACTCGCATTGACACCAAAGTGCTTTACATGAAATAGATAAGTTTCCATACAAACCAGAGAAAAAGGTTAAAAAATAAAGAAGGAAATAGGCAACGTTTCGGGCCGAAACCCTTCTTCAGTCTGAAGAAGGGTTTCGGCCCGAAACGTTGCCTATTTCCTTCGCTCCATAGATGCTGCTGCACCCGCTGAGTTTCTCCAGCTTTTTTGTGTACCTTCGATTCTCCAGCATCTGCAGTTCCTTCTTAAAAAATAAAGAAAATGGACACAACACATTATAGAGTTCAACACAAACGTCCCCCCACAGCAGAACCAAACATTTCCACTGTGGGGATAGGCACCAGAAAGTTAAGCCCTCTTCCTCTGTGAAACACCCGAGGTCGGGGGCCATTTGTGGCCGTGCAGCCAGTCCCATGATTTTCAGGGCCCTCTTGCCATGAAGATGGAACTCCGGCGTTGGGTGAAACATTCCTTTAGTTTAGAGATACAGCATGGAAAGTGGCCATTCGGCCCAACGTGTCAACGCTGACCAGCAATCATCCAGATATACACTAATTCTACCCTGCACCCAATGGACAATTTACAGATCAATCAACCTACAAATCTGCACGTCTTTGGAATGCGGGAGGAAGCCGGAGAACTCAGAGAAAACCCACGCGGTCACAGGGAGAACGTACAAGCTCCGCAGAGACAGCACCCACAGTCAGGATCGAGCCCGGGTCTCTGGCGCTGTAAGGCAGCAGCTCTACCGCTGCGCCACTGTGGCCGGCCATGTTTAGTTTATTATTGGCCTGTGTATTGAGGTCGAGTGAAAAGCTTTTGTTTGGGTACTATCCAGTCAAAGAAAAGGCTATACATGAATGGACTACATCAAGTCATCCATAGTGGACTGAAGATAGACACATAGAACTGGAGTAACTCAGCGGGACAGGCAGCATCTCTGAAGAGAAGGAATGGGTGACGTCTTGGGTCGAGACCCTTCTTCTGACTGGTTAGAGATAAGGGAAACGAGAGATATAGATGGTAAAGAACAATGAATGAAAGATATGCAAAAAAGTAACGATGATAATTGAAACAGGCCGTTGTTAGCGGTTTCTTAGGTGGAAACGGCTGGTGCGACTTTCGGTGGGGGAGGGATAGAGAGAGAGGGAATGCCGGGGCTACCTGAAGTGAGAGAAATCAATATTCATACCACTGGGATGTAAGCTGCCCAAGCGGAATATGAGATGCTGTTCCTCCAATTTGCGTTTAGCCTCACTCTGACAATGGAGGAGACCCAGGACAGAGAGGTCTGTGTAGGAATAGAGTCATAGAGTAACACAGTGTGGAAACAGGCCCTTCGGCCCACAATGTCCCATCTACCCTAGTCCCACTTGCCTGCGCTTGGCCCATAACCCTCCAAACCTGTCCTATCCATGCACCTGTCCAACTGTTTCTTAAAGGATGGGATGGTCCCAGCCTCAACTATGTCTTCTGGCAGCTTGTTCCATAAACTCATCACACTCTGTGTGAAAAAGTTACCCCTATTCCTATTAAAGCTTTTCCCCTTCACCTTGAACCCATGTCCTCTGGTCCTTGATTTCCCTACTCTGGGTAAAAGACTACCCGATCTATTCCTCTCATGATTTTGTACACCTCTATGTGATCTCCCCTCATCCTCCTACGCTCCATGGAATAGAGAAACAGGCCACTCAACCTCTCCCTATAGCTCAATCTAGTCCTGGCAACATCCTCGTAAATCTTTTCTGAACCCTTTCAAGCTTGACACTTGGAGAATTGACGCGTCCAGCAACCGGGAGATCAGGTAGGGTCAGGTGGGTACAGAACACCAAATACAGATATGGAACACAACATTTAGTGCCAGATATAACATTGAAGTCCGATAAAGTCCAATTAAAGCTAGTTCAAAGGTCTCCAGTGAGATACATGGGTCAAGACCACACTCTAGTTGACGAGATAACAGCTGGGAAGAAATGGTCCCTGAGTCTGGAGGTGTGCGTTTTCAAACTTATGTACCTCTTGTGGGGTGGGGGGAGAAGGGTGAGACTGGACGTTGATTATGCTGGTAGGCAGCGTGAAGTATAAATGGGAGTCATTGGCAAGGAGGCGATGGTTTGCACGACGGTCTGTACTGCGTCCAGAATTTTTGCATTTTGTCATGCAACTGAACCATCCTATCTGAATGGTGGCAGATTAGGAAAAGGGGAGATGCAACGAGACCTGGGTGTCATGGTACACCAGTCATTGAAAGTAGGCATGCTGGTGCAGCAGGCGGTGAAGAAAGCGAATGGCATGTTAGCATTCATAGCAAAAGGATTTGAGTATAGGAGCAGGGAGGTTCTACTGCAGTTGTACAGGGTCTTGGTGAGACCACACCTGGAGTATTGCGTACAGTTTTGGTCTCCTAATCTGAGAAAGGACATTTTTGCCATAGAGCGAGTACAGAGAAGGTTCACCAGACTGATTCCTGGGATGTCAGCACTTTCATATGAAGAAAGACTGGATAGACACGGCTTGTACTCGCTAGAATTTAGTAGATTGAGGGGGGATCTTATAGAAACTTACAAAATCCTTAAGGGGTTGGACAGGCTAGATGCAGGAAGATTGTTCCCGATGTTGGGGAAGTCCAGAACAAGGGGTCACAGCTTAAGGATAAAGGGGAAATCTTTTAGGACCAAGATGAGAAAAACATTTTTCACACAGAGTGGTGAATCTGTGGAATTCTCTGCCACAGAAGGTAGTTGAGGCCAGTTCATTGGCTATATTTAAGAGGGAGTTAGATGTGGCCCTTGTGGCCAAGGGGATCAGGGGGTATGGAGAGAAGGCAGGTACAGGATACTGTGTTGGATGATCAGCCATGTTAAATTGAATGGCGGTGCAGGCTCGAAGGGTAGAATGGCCTACTCCTGCACCTATTTTCTATGCTTCTATGTTTCTATCGCAACGAGAGAACAGTCCTGAGCTACTATCGCCCTCATTGGAGACCCTCGGACAATCTTTGATCAGACATTACTGGACTTTATCTTGCACTAAACCTTAACCACATTATTTCCCTTATCATGCAACTGTACACAGTGGACGGCTCAATTGTAATCATGTATTGTCTTTCCACTGACTTGTTAGCGCGCAACAAAGGCTTTTCACTGTTTCTCAGTTCATGTGGCAATAAATGAATCTCAAACACAAACTCGAGCTAAATTTCTTGCAGCCCTGGATGGAGTTGTTCCCAAACCACGCTGTGATGCATTCCAATAAAATGCTTTGCACAGCGCTTCTGTTGGAATTGATGAGTGTTGCTGCAGACATGCCTGTGGCATTGTAAAAAATAGAGCTGTCTCGAACCCAAAAGCGGGAAGTAGTCAAAGCAACCTTAAAATAAGGTGGACATAAAGTGCTTGAGTAATTCAATGGGTCAGGAGGCATTGTTACTCAAGCACTTTGTGTCCATCTATAGTATACTGTAAACCAGCATCTGCAGTTCTTTCAATAAGTTTATACGATTTAGGAGCAGAATTAGGCCATTCGGCCCATCAAGTCTACTGCCATTCAATCATGGCTGATCAATCTTTCACTCTAAACCCCATTCTCCTGCCTTCTCCCCATAACAATAGACAATAGACAATAAGTACAGGAGTTGGCCATTCGGCCCTTCGAGCCAGCACCGCCATTCAATGTGATTATGGCTGATCATCCCCAATCAGTACCCCGTTCCTGCCTTCTCCCCATATCCCCTGACTCTGCTATCTTTAAGAGCCCTATCTAGCTCTCTCTTGAAAGCATCCAGAGATCCCGCCTCCACCGCCCTCTGAGGCAGAGAATTCCACAGACTCACCCCTGACACACGTACTAATCAAAAATCTGTCAATCTCCATGTTACAAATATCCATTGACTTGGCCTCCACAGACGTCTGTGGCAATGAATTCCACAGATTCACCACCCTCTGACTAAACAAATTTGCTTCCCGTCTCCTTTCTTCAGGTACAACCTTTCATTCTGAGGCTATACTCTCCCGTCATGGAAACATCCTCTCCACATCCACTCTTTCACTATTTGGTAAGTTTCAATGAGATCTCCCCTCATCCTTCCAAACTCCAGTGCCTTCAAATGCTCATCATACACTAACCCAATCATTCCTGGGATCATTCCCATAAACCTCCAATGGACCCTCTCCAGATCCAGCACATCCTTCCTCAGACATGGGGCCCAAATCTGCTCACAATACTCTAAAATTTCTACAGAATCTTTAGAAACATAGAAAATAGGTTCAGGAGTAGTCCATTCGGCCCTTCGAGCCAGCACCGCCATTCACTATTATCATGGCTCATCATCCAAAAATAGTATCCCGTTCCTGCCTTCTCCCCACATCCCTTGATTCCGTTAGCACGAAGAGCTATATCTAATTCTCCCTTGAATACATCCAGCGAATTGGCCTCCACTGCCTGCTGTGGCAGAGGATTCCACAGATTCACAACACTCTGCATGAAAAAGTTGTTCCTCATCTCAGTCCTAAATGGCCTACCCCTTATTCTTAAACTTTGACCCCTGGTTCTGGACTCTCCAAACATCGGGAACATTTTTCCTGCATCGAGCCTGTCCAATCCCTTAAGAATTTTATAGGTTTCTATAAGATCCCCTCTCACCCTTCTAAATTCCAGTGAATGTAAGCCCAGTCAATCCATTCTTTCATCGTATGTAAATATGGCTGTTTCTGAGAGCAAGTGGTGCATGGACTATACCTGAAGCAGAACAGTGCATGGGTCATTGGCACCATGTTAACAAAAGAAGCCTAACACAGTGACAATCTGTTCTACATCTGGCTTCAGGCACTCACATCGACGTTCATCTCAAAGGCATCTAGATGACAGAAACTAGTCGTAAGATTGGCAGCTGAGGTTTACGTTGGCACTGAGCCAAACTTTGTTGGACTATAACAGGAACTAGAATATAAAAAACATGGACATAATGCCGTGGCTTTATAAGGCACTGGTTAGACCCCATCGATACACTGTGAATAGCTGGATGTTACAATAATCATGTATCAGTCTTTCCGCTGACTGCTTAGAACGCAACAAAAGCCCTTCATTGTACCTCGGTACACATGACAATTACCTAAATTGAAACTGATTTGGAGTAGGGCGAGGAGTTGTGACCCTCACATCTGGGGAAGGATGTGCTGGCTCTGGAGAGGGTCCAGAGGAGGTTTACGAGAATGATCCCAGGAATGAGTGGGTTAACATATGATGAACATTTGATGGCCCTGGGCCTGTACATGCTGAAGTTTCACTCATTGAAATTTACAGAATAATGAAAGGCCTGGATAGAGTGGATATGGAGAGGATGTTTCCACTAGTGGGAGAGTCTAGGACTAGAGGACTCAACCTCGGTATAAAAGGACATTCATTCATAAAGGAGATAAGAAGGAATTTCTTTAGTCAGAGGGGGGTGAATCTGTGGGATTCTTTGTCACAGAAGACTGTGGAGGCCAATGGATATTTTTAAGGAAGAGATAGATTCTTGATTAGTACGGGTGTCAGGGGTTATGGGAAAAAGGCAGGAGAATGGGGTTAGGAGGGAGAGATAGATCAGCCATGATTGAATGGTGGAGTAGACTTGACGGGCTGAATGGCCTAATTCTGCTCCTATCACCTATGAACTTATGAACTTCTGAGGTGGGACTAGTGTAGCTGGGACATATTGGCCAGAGTGGGCAAGTTGGGCCAAAGGGCCTGTTTCCATGCCGTATGACTCTGTGAGTCCGGTTTCCACCTGCAATCCAAAGACACAGAGGTTTGTAAGTTAATTGACTTTGGTAAAATTGTAAATTGTCCCTAGTGTGTAGGATGTGGGGGTCGCTGGTCGGCGCAGACTCGTTGGGGCAAAGGCCCTGTTTCCGTACTGTATCTATAAACTAAACTAAACTAATCTGGCCAGTCTTATTCCCCAATATATGATCTAGTATCTTTCACACACTCACTATCCTATCTAACTCTCTTTACTTTTCTTCTTTTTAAAGTTTAAAATATGAAGTGGTACAGGAAATGTATTATGTTATTTTTGGCTTATGTCACTGTAATGTACACTACTTCTAATAAATTAAAAAATAAATAAATAAGATCCAGTATGGCTCCATCCCTAACATCTACATATTGTTTCACGAAACTCGGAGTCTGAAGAAGGTTCCTGGCCCAAAACAATCTCGATCCATCCCCTGCACAACTGTTGCTTGTCCCACTGAGTCACTACAACCGTTTGTCCTTTGTTTCAGGAGACAATCCCTGGGAATTGGGGGGGAATCCCAGTCCATATTGGGGAAGTTAAAGTCGCCAAATGCATGGCAATATCTTTATCTTTAACTAAGAGAAGCCACAAAGTGCTGGAGTAACTCAGCGGGTCAGGCTCCATTCCTGGGCTACATGGATTGATGATGTTTCTGGTCGAAACTATCCGAAGAAGGGTCCCGACCCTAATCGGCACCTATCCACATTCCCCAGAAATGCTGCCTGACCTGCTGGACTTTGCCTTGTCTGAACTTCTGGACGAGAGTTGAGGTCCCGAACACGGGGGGGGGAAATGGAGGAGGACTGGCCAAATGTTGTGCCTTCCACCACAGCGATGAATGCAGTGGTGGATGTTTGTGTTTAAAAACAAAATTGAGTTTTTGTGTGTTCTTTTTTATTGTGCAGCTGCTGGCAAATTCATTTCACTTGCACTTTATGGGCAAGTGACAAATAAAACTGATATTGATTGATATTGAGTTACTCCAACACATTGTGTCTATCTTTGTAAACCAGCATCTGCAGTTCCTTGTTTCTAAGTTTACCTTTAACTAATCTCTGAAGGGTCTGACTGTTGATCTCATTGCTGTTTATGATACATTTCTATGTAGAAATTGAGCAATTCACAGTGAGCGTACTTCCAAAGTGTAGGAAGGAACTGCAGATGCTGGTTTGCACCAAAGCTAGACACCAAATACTGGAGCAACTCAGCGGGACAGGAAGCATCTCTGGAGAGAAGGAATGGGTCAAGAACCTTCTCCAGACCCTCTCAGTCTGAGGAAGGGTCTTGACCCAAATCGTCGCCAATTCCTTCCATCCAGAGATGCTGCCTGTCATACTTCCAAAGTGTTTGGTTTACAGTGAGTAAAATGGAAGGTGTAGGAAGGAACTGCAGAGAAGGAATGGTCAATGTTCCGGGTCGAGACCCATCTTTAGACCCGACCCAAAACGTCACCATTCCGTCTCCCCAGAGTGGCTGCCTGTCCAGCTGAGTTACTCCAGCATTTTGTGTCTACCTTCGATATAAACCAGCATCTGCAGTTCCATCCAACACAAGGAACTGCAGATTCTGGTTTAAACTGAAGATAGATACAAAAGGCTGGAGTAACTCAGCGGGAAAGGGCACCATTTCTGGAGAGACGGAATGGTTGACGTTTCGGGTCGAGACCCTTCTTCTCAACCCGAAACGTCACACATTCAGATTCAGATTCAGATTCAGATTCAATTTTAATTGTCATTGTCAGTGTACAGTACAGAGACAACAAAATGCATTTAGCATCTCCCTTGAAGAGCGACATAGCAAACGATTTGAATAACAAATAATAATAGGTGTCCGGGGGGGGGGGGGGGGGGGGGGGGGGGGGGGGGGGGGGGGGGGGGGGGGGGGGGGGTTGTAATAAGTGTCGGGGGGGGGGGGGGGGGTGGGGGGGGGGGGGGGGGGGGGGGGGGGGGGGGGGGGGGGGGGGGGGGGGGGGTGGGGGGGGGGGGGGGGTGATTGGGGTCACCGAGGTACGTTGTTGAGTAGAGTGACAGCCGCCGGAAAGAAGCTGTTCCTCGACCTGCTGGTTCGGCAACGGAGAGACCTGTAGCGCCTCCCGGATGGTAGGAGGGTAAACAGTCCATGGTTGGGGTGAGAGCAGTCCTTGGCGATGCTGAGCGCCCTCCGCAGACAGCGCTTGCTTTGGACAGACTCAATGGAGGGGAGCGTGGAACCGGTGATGCGTTGGGCAATTTTCACCACCCTCTGCAATGCCTTCCGGTCGGAGACAGAGCCTTCTCTCCAGTGATGCTGCCTGTCCCGCTGAGTTAACCCTAGCTTTTTGTGTCGACCTTTGAGTAAAATGGAATTGCTTACTTGGTCCTACAGTAATTTTTGCAAAGACTTGAAATAAGAATGGTGCTCTGTAAATGAAAACCTTTAAAAATCCCTAAGGGATAAAATTGCAGATGGCTGGGAATTATTTCTGTGTGCAAGGGGATACGACTCCTGTTCCCTTCTGATCATAGTTCCTTTGAGGCATTTATGGGAACATCTGTCTCTGTTTAGTGATTGTCATCAGTCAGAGGAAATAACTGCTATTTCCCCAAATTAACCTGATGATTTTGATCCGCCCGCACAGCTGTATTAAATGCTGTGATTGCTTCCTTGATTAAGTTCCTAGATACGAATGTTTAGTTTAGTTTAGAATGGGGAAATAGCGCAGAAATAGGCCCTTCAGCCCATCGATTCCGCACGCGATCCCCGCACGCTAGCACTATCCTACACACTAGCAACAGTCTTACCAAAGCCAATTAACTCACAAACATGCATGTCTTTTGGAGTGTGGGAGGAAACCGGAGCACCTGGAGAAAGCCCATACTGGTCACGGAGGCAAACTCCGTACAGACAGCACCCGTAGTCAGAATCGAACCCTGGTTTCTGGCGCTGTAAGGCTGCAATATTCTATTGACTCCATTTATAACTCATGCTGCCTCGGCAAGGCCAGCAGCAAAGAACTTTGGCCAGCAGCATAATCAAGGACAAGTCGCATCCTGGCCACTCGCTCTTGAATAGGATAGAAATGTGAAAACGCACACCTCCAGATTCAGGGACAGTTTCTTCCCAGCTGTTATCAGGCAACTGAATCATCCTACCACAACCAGAAACCAGTGCTGAACTACTATCTACTTCTTTTGTGCTCCTCGGACTATCCTTGCTGGCTTTACCTTGCACTAAACATTATTCCCTTATCATGTATCTATACACTGTAAATGGCTCGAATGTAATCATGTATTGTCTTTCCGCTGACTGGTTAGCATGCAACAAAAAGCTTTTCACTGTATCTTGGTACACGTGACAATAAGCTAAATTGAACTGAACTGAACACACTTGGGACAATTTTCAATTTTGCGAGGCCAATTAGCCTACAAACCAGTGGGTCTTTGGGAGGAAACCAGAGATCCCGGAGAAGACCCACGCAGGTCACGGGGAGAACGTGCAAACTCCATACAGATAGCGCCCGGAGTCAGGATAGTTGGATAGTTGGGCAGAGAAATGGCATACTCCACACATCCGAGATCAGATTTGAACCTGGGTCTCTGGCACTGTGAGGTAGCAGTTCTACCAAACTGTGCCACCGCGACTGCTTTGTGACTGTCAGCTTTGTGCTCCATGGCACAGTGTCACAGTAGTATTGCTGCATAACAGCGCCAGAGGCAAGGGTTCGATCCTGACTGCAGTTCCTGTATGAACTGAGTTTGTACGTTCTCCCCGTGACCTGTGTGGATTTTGACAGAGATCTTCAGTTTCCTCCCACACTCCAAAGACATGCAGGTTAGCAGGCTCATTGCCTTGGTGTAAACGTAAAATTGTCCCTAGTGTGAGTAGGATAGTGTTAGTGTACGGGGATCGCAGGTTGGTGCAGGCTCGGTGGGCTGATGTGCCTGTGCCCGCACTATATCTCGAGAGAAAACCATTTGAATGGTCATAAGGACGCAAGCTAGAATGGAGACTGCCCAGTATCCTAGACTGTGTTAAAACTGAAGCAGCCCGAAAAGCCAAAAGCTTGGAAGTGACCCTCATACACTGATGTATGTGGTCAATGTTGAGTCAAAGCAGACTGAAGCATTGCCTCGAGATCCATTGGTGATTAATGACATACATGGAAGTGCAGAAAACCACACGATCATTTCTGAAACTTTAATTTGGCTCAAAAGTATAAGCAGCTGCTGGAAACTTAGTCGGCATGGTCTGCTTAGGGCACCAATACTCCACACACATCCGAGATCAGATTGGAACCTGGGTCTCTGGCATGTTGAGGCAGCTGTTCTAGCAGCTCTGCCATCGTGACTGCTTTGTGACTGTCAGCTGTGTCCTCCACGGCATGTTGTCACGGTAGTGATGCTGCATAAAAGCACTAGAGACAAGGGTTCAATCCTGACTACGGGTGCTGTACAGGGTTAAAACATAGAAACATAGAAAATAGGTGCAGGAGTAGGCCATTCGGCCCTTCGAGCCTGCACCGCCATTCAATATGATCATGGCTGATCATCCAACTCAGTATCCCGTACCTGCCTTCTCTCTATACCCCCTGATCCCCTTAGCCACAAGGGTCACATCTAACTCCCTCTTAAATATAGCCAATGAACTGGCCTCAACTACCCTCTGTGGCTGAGAGTTCCAGAGATTCACCACTCTCTGTGTGAACAAAGTTCTTCTCATCTCAGTTTTAACGGATTTCCCCCTTATCCTTAAGCTGTGACCCCTTGTCCTGGACTTCCCTAACATCGGGAGCAATCTTCCTGCATCTAGCCTGTCCAACCCCTTTTGTAAGTTTCTATAAGATCCCCTCTCAATCTCCTAAATTCTAGAGAGTATAAACCAAGTCTATCCAGTCTTTCTTCATAAGACAGTCCTGACATCCCAGGAATCAGTCTGGTGAACCTTCTCTGCACTCCCTCTATGGCAATAATGTCCTTCCTCAGATTTGGAGACCAAAACTGTACGCAATACTCCAGGTGTGGTCTCACCAAGACCCTGTACAACTGCAGTAGAACCTCCCTGCTCCTTTACTCCTATACTGGTTGAGGGGTGTCCAGTTGGAATATAACTCTGTCATCTTCAGCCTTTGTCACTTCCTCACACATAACGAGCAGCATGGTGGCGCAGCGATAGTGTTGCTGCCTTACAGCACATACAGTGCCAGAGACTCGGGTTCGATCCCGACTCCAGGTGCTGTCTGTACGGAGTTTGCACATTCTCCCCGTGACCGCGTGGGTTTTCTCTGAGATCTTCGGGTTCCTCCCACACTCCAAAGACGTACAGGTTTGCAGGTTAATTGGCTTGGTGTAAATGTAAAAATTGTCCCTATTGTGTGTAGGATAGTGTCTATGTGCATGTAGAATAAAGGGGAGGTCATTTAAGACTGAGGTGAGAAAAAAGTTTTTCACCCAGAGAGCTGTGAATTTATGGAATTCCCTGCCACAGAGGGCAGTGGAGGCCAAGTCACTGGATGGATTTAAGAGAGAGTTAGATAGAGCTCTAGGGGCTAGTGGGGTCAAGGGATATGGGGAGAAGGCAGGCACGGGTTATTGATTGGGGACAATCAGCCATGATCACAATGAATGGCGGTGGTGGCTCGAAGGGCCGAATGGCCTCCTCCTGCACCTATTGTCTATGATTCTACGTTTCTAAGTATCGCTGGTAGGAGTATACTCAGTGGGCCGAAGGGCCTGTTTCTGCACTGTATCTCTAAACTAAACTGAACTTAAAAAAACGTTGATAGAAAACAAAACAGTCACAGTTTGCGGCATCATTATGTATTGATCTTCTAAATAATGCATGCTAATTGAGTGAGCCCTCACCATTAGTCACTTGACAAGTAAGCCCAAGCAGTGCCAGAAACCTTTCTCAAAGTAGAGTCTACATCTCCATTGAGGTGCAACACCTCATCAGTAATTTATAATTGTTGGTCAGGCTGGATAATTTGCTCTCCAAGAAACAAATGCCCATTGATAATGGGCCTCCCCAGTGTTGCAATCAATATTCATTCACGTAACTCACATCTGACCCCAGTCACAAAATGTTGTCATCGTGCTCAGTAATTGCTTTCCAAACCCATTCATAATAAGTTTAGTTTAGTTTAGAGATACAGCGCGCAAATAGGCACTTCCGCCCAGCCAGTCCACGCCGCCCAGCGATCCCCACATATTGACACTAAACTACACACGATGTGGACAATTTACAATTTTATCAAAGCAAATTAGCCGATAAACCTGCAGGTGTTTGGAGTATGGGAAGAAACCGGAGCACTCGGAGAAATCCCACGCTGGTCTCGGGGAGAACGCACAAACTCCGTACAGTCAAGCACCCGTAGTCAGGATTGAACCCGGGTCTCTGGTGCTGAAAGGCAGCAACTCTACCGCTGCACCACTGTGACACTCTAATATCCCTGCACAGTATTGTGCTCTGATGTGTAAATAGCAGGTTACTGAAAATAACTAGCCCCTCCAATCTACTATTGCGTTTAGTTTAGATTAGTTTAGTTTAGTTTAGTTTAGTTTAGTTTAGATTTAGTTTAGTTTAGTTTAGTTTAGTTTAGAGATACAGCTTGACAATAGACAATAGACAATAGGCAATGGGTGCAGGAGTAGGCCATTCGGCCCTTCGAGCCAGCACCGCCATTCAATGTGATCATGGCCGATCATCCCCAATCAGTACCCCGTTCCTGCCTTCTCCCCATATCCCCTGATTCTGCTATTTTTAAGAGCCCTATCTAGCTCTCTCTTGAAAGCATCCAGAGAACCTGCCTCCACCACCCTCTGAGGCAGAGAATTCCATAGACTCACCACTCTCTGTGCGAAAATGTGTTTCCTCGTCTCCGTTCTAAATGGCTTACTCCTTATTCTTAAACTGTGGCGCCTGGTTCTGGACTCCCCCAACATCGGGAACATGTTTCCTGCCTCCAGCGTGTCCAAACCCTTAACAATCGTATGTTTCAATGCGGTTCCCTCTCATCCTAAACTCCAGAGTGTATAAGCCCAGCTGATCCATTCTCTCAGCATATGACAGTCCCACCATCCCGGGAATTAACCTTGTAAACCTACGCTGCACTCTCTCAATAGCAAGACTGTCCTTCCTCAAATTAGGGGACCAAAACTGCACACAATACTCCAGGTGTGGTCTCACTAGGGCTCTGTACAACTTAAGAAGGACCTCTTTGCTCCTATATTCGATTCCTCTTGTTATAAAGGCCGACATGCCATTCGCTTTCTTCACTGCCTGCTGTACCTGCATGCTTACTTTCATAGACTGATAAACAAGGACCCCCAGATCCCGTTTTACTTCCCCTTTTCCCAACTTGACGCCTTGCAAATAGGCCCTTCAGCCCACTGAGTCAGTGCTGACCAGAGATCAGAAAACAAAGACAAAGGAATAACTCTAATGTCTCTAAGAAGGTAATGAAGGAGGAAGAGGCTATTTAATTTATTGAATACACTTAGTGTGTATGTTCATGCATCTCCAATAACTCAGTCCATGACTGGAAGCGTCAAGTGCAAAGTTCCTATTGCACCAGCTTTAGAATGGTTCAACTGGGCTTATATTCACTGGAATTTAGAAGGGTGAGAGGCGATCTTATAGAAACATGTAAAATTCTTAAACGATTGGACAGGCTACATGCAGGAAAAATGTTCAGGCAGTCCAGAACCAGGGGTCACAGTGTTAGAATAAGGGGTAGGCCATTTAGATGAGAAAAAAACTATTTCACCCAGAGAGTTGTGAATCTGTGGAATTCTCTGCCACACAAGGCAGTGGAGGTCAATTCACTGGATGTTTTCAAGAGAGAGTTGGATATAGCTCTTAAGGCTAATGGAATCAAGGGATATGGGGAGAAAGCACGAACGGGATACTGATTTTGGATGATCAGGCATGATCAAAGTGAATGGTGGTGCAGGCTCGAAGGACCGAATAGCCAACTCCTGCACCGATTTTCTATGTTTCTCTGTGATCAAACTATTGACTGGACCACCAAAAAAAATCGCATTACCCTCTGCTCCTTGTGTTTGTGGGCGGAAGACAAAGGAAAATGTTCCCAATGTTGGGTGAGTCCAGAACCAGGGGCCACAGTCTTAGAATAAAGGGGAGGTCATTTAAGACTGAGTGGAGGAAAAACTTTTTCACCCAGAGAGTTGTGAATTTATGGAATTCCCTGCCACAGAGGGCAGTGGAGACCAAGTCCCTGGATGGATTTAAGAGAGAGTTAGATAGAGCTCTATGGGGCTAGTGGAGTCAAGGGATATGGGGAGAAGGCAGGCACGGGTTATTGATAGGGGACGGTCAGCCATGATCACAATGAATGGCGGTGCTGGCTCGAAGGGCCGAATGGCCTCCTCCTGCACCTATTTTCTATGTTTCTAGGAAAAGACAGAATATAGAACAGACCGAGCTAGTTCACGTTCACAAGTTATAGGAGTAGAATTAGGCCATTCGGCCCATCAAGTGCCCTCTGCCATTTAATCATGGTTGCTCTCTCCCTCCTAATCCCATGTCCCTGCCTTCTCCCCATAACCCTTGACACCAGTTCAACATCACACCAGCAGTGTGATTTTTATATCTGGAGGAAGGAACTGCAGATGCTGTCTTACACCGAAGACAGACACAAAATTCTGGAGTAGCTCACAGGGACAGGCAGCATCTCTGGATGGAAAGAATGGGTGACATTGACGGTCGAGACCCTTCTTCAGACTGAGAATCAGGGGAGAGGAAAACGAGAGATATGGATGGGCAAGGTGTGGAGAACGAGAGGTCAAAGTGGAAGAGGAACAAGGAAAATGTAGAATAGTTATTTGTTAGACAAAGGGTGACAATGAGATGTACACTGTAAAATTTAATCAGACTGCTCAAGGAACTAGGATGTGGAGGGATGGAGGGAGAGCAAGGGTTACTTGAAGTTAGAGAAGTCAATGTTCATTATAATCATAATCATTCTTTATTAGCCAAGTATATTTTGCAACATACGAGGAATTTCATTTGCCGTACAGTCATACCAATAAAATGCAACAGAACACACAAAATACATTTCAACATAAACATCCACCACAGTGACTCCTCCACATTCCTCACTGTGATGGAAGGTGAAAAAAAGTTCAATCTCTTCCCTTCTTTGTTCTCCCGCAGTCGGGGGCCTCGAGGCTTCCTGTTGACGGGTCCATCTTGGCTCCCGTAGCCGGCTATCGGGCCCTTCATGTCGGGGCGATCAAGCTCCTGCATCGGGGGGTGTCAGATCCCCCGTGCCGGGCGATCGACACCCGGGTCGAGGCTGGTAGAACCTTCTGAGTCGTTTGGAGCTTTCCCGACATCGGTCTCTACCCGAGACTGCGAGCTCCTCGATGGTGAAATCCACAGGCCGCGGTTGGAGCGTCGATCCCAGGCAAGGGATCGGCTACGATGGTAAGTCCACGGCCCCGCGGTGGGGCTCAAAGTCAGTCCCGAGCGATGTCTCCAGCTCCATGATGTTAGGCTGCAGAGTGACCGGAGATACGATCCGGAAAACAATTGCATCTCCGGCAAGGTGAGAGATTGAAAAAAGTTTCCCCCCGACCCCCTCCCCCCACATAAAACAAACAAGAGAACTTTAACACAAACTTTTAAAACACACTAAAAATTAAAAAAAATTTAAAAAAGACAGACAGACTGTTGGTGAGGCTGCCATTGTGCAGCGCCCCCTGGTGGTAATACCACACGGGTGTAAGCTGTCCAAGCGACATATGAGATGCTGTTCCTCCAATTTGCGGTGGGCCTCACTCTGACAGTGGAGGAGGCCCAGGGCGGAAAGGTCAGTGTGGGAATGGAATCTCTGGGTTCCATCAATGACTCTGCCAAACACGAAGCTGATTTCCTCCGCCCGCACATGATCCATATCCACTATATGCATTCGCTGCTATTCCATGTGTCCCTTACACCCTTATCATAGTTGCCTCCACACCACCAGACACAGCGCATTCCAGGTAGCCACACATTCTGTGTAAAATAACAAGACCCACACATCACCTTTAAACTTTGCCCCATTTAATTTAAAGCTATGCCTTCTAGTCATTGACATTACCACCATGAGAAAAGGTTTCTGATTCTCTACCCCATCCATGCCTCTCATAATTTTATACACCTCTATCAGGTTTTAGACAATAGCCAATAGACAATAGGTGCAGGAGTAGGCCATTCGGCCCTTCGAGCCAGCACTGCCATTCAAAGTGTTTATGGCTGATCATCCACAATCAGTACCCCATTCCTGCCTTCTCCCCATATCCCCTGACTCCGCTATCTTCAAGAGCCCTATCTAGCTCTCTCTTGAAAGTATCCAGATAACCAGCCTCTGAGGCAGAGAATTCCATAGACTCACAACTCTCTGTGTGAAAAAGTGATTCCTCATCTCCGTTCTAAATGGCTTACCCCTAATTCTTAAACTGTGGCACCTGGTTCTGGACTCCCCCAACATCGGGAACATGTTTCCTGCCTCTAGCGTGTCCAAACCCATAATAATTGTATATGTTTCAATAAGATATCCTCTCATCCTTCTAAATTCCAGAGTGCACAAGCCCAGCTGCTCCATTCTCTCAGCATATGACAGTCCCGCCATCCCGAGAATTAAACTCATGAACCAACGCTGCACTCCCTCAATAGCAAGGATATATTTCCCTCAGCCTCCGACATTCCAGAGAAAACAATCCAACCTCTTCTTATAGATAACACCCTCTAATTCAGACATCACTCTGGGAAACCTCTTTTGCACCCTTTACATCCTTCGTGTAATGGGGTGACCAGAACTGTACATAATGTAGCAATGTTACAACATTTTGAGATTTTAAAAACCAAGTCTGCAATTTATCCCATCAGATAAAGCATAAAAATAAGTTTAATTTGACACCTAATTCACTTTCATATCTTCAGTATTAAAAAGGTTATGGTCATTTTCATACTCGGAAATCAGCATCTTGTTCCCTATTGCTTTTCCATTGACTAAACACAAAAGCTGTGATCGAGGACAGTCAAAAGCCCATAAAGTTCTTAAAAATTAAGAGAACTGAATGAAATTTTCAGTTATTATAGATTGAAGCATTCTGAAACAAATATAAAACATCTTACTTGAATGACCTGAAATTAAAGCATAGTTAATTACCTAATTGTAGCTAATTACAAAACTGACTGTTGTGACGGAAATAGTAATAAACACCCAGACTGCCTTGAAAATTCAAAAATGTGATATTCTCACGATCAGAACTTTAATATTATTGTATTATATGATGTAAATCCGTAACAGATAGGTAAATAAATTGCAATTTCTAGCAATATGGAGAAGATCAGTTGCTAGCTGGTACATTGGAATATCATGATCAGTAGCATCATCCTACTCCTCAGATTGTAATCAATAAGCAACTCTGTACACCTTGTTTTTCCTCAACTTTTCAATGTTGGCATTGTAGACTACAAGTTTTTGCTCTTCAAACAACGCATGACATGACTTTCTGCCCACTACTTTCCCATTAAGAATATCCTGTAGATTCCATTTCTTAAGAAAAGGATATATTTTTTAAATAGCCTAAGTATCCAAATAACAAACAAATCCAATTCACACAAGAATTCACAATATAACATGATTTTTAAATCTCACTGTCATGAAATTATATGCCAGATGGAAGGAATTTAATGTTTAATTCCCATAAATTAATCCAGAAACATCCTCTCAAAATATAATCAAAATTATTGTTTTTTGCACAATACATGTGACTCAAACTGTTGTGAATATTTAGTTTAAAAATAATGATCATGGAGAGAGAATAACACAAAATATAAATAATTTGGCTTATAACATGATTGTCCAAAAAAAATGGGCATTTTAATCATCTTGCTTCAGGAACGCGGTTGATTGGAACGTTGCATTTCCGGTGAATTTGAACTCTATATCGGCAGGAAAAACACTGCCGGTTCGTATGGGCCCAAATAACATTTTCGCAATGTAAAATTAGATTAAAGCCATCCCAAGAAGCAAGATTATATGTAAAATAAACGATTTACCCTTTGTTTTGTCCCGTTCTTCCGATCCGTCATGTTGTAGGCGTTGAGGGCGTTCGATGTTGCCTTTTTATTTTAATCCAAATATTAAATTGTCGAGCAAATTTTTTTAAAAATATAGCACGAACGAAAGTCCGATCGATTTTTCATCAGTAGCTAAGTGTCCGAGGAAATCCGCCTCAGACAGGCAGTACAAAATGGCATTTTAATCCCGCCCCCTCCCCTCAAAGGCGCCAGTCGCGCACACATCCAGTAGCAGAGCTGCAGCACCGCTGAAGGTAAGTTTTGTAACATCGCTACATAATGCTTCAAATGTAGCCTATCATATACTAACACTCAGTGTTATAGGTTATTTTTGAAATTATGTGATGGGAGCAGAATTGGGCCATTCGGCCCATCAAGTCTACTCCGCCATGGCTGATCTATCCCTCCCTCCTAATGCCATTCTCCTGCCTTCTCCCTGACACCCATACTAATCAAGAATCCATCTATCTCTGCCTTAGAAATATCCATTGACATGGCCTCCACAGACTTCTGTAGCAATGAATTCCATAGATTCTGGCTAATGAAATTACTCATCATCTCTTTCCAAAAGGAGCGTCCTTCTGGTCCTAGACTGTCCCCACTAGTGGAAACATCCTCTCCACAGGGGAGAATATGTGTTCGGCACACTATCCAAGCCTTTCACTATTCCGTACGTTTCAATGAGGGAAACATCCCCCCTTCAAGCCTTTCACTATTCTTCTAAACCCCAGCCTGTACAGACCCTTTGCTCATGTCCCTTTGCTCATGGCTCAGTTTTAACTTGCTCAGCCTCTATCAACATTTACAGAGCATTGATGTTTATTAAGCACAGTTTTATGCAAGTTAATCAAAAATACTGGCAGCAAAATTACCCGTCACACCTTTGCTTCCAAAAGAGTGGTTTTCACATTTCGGTCACACTTTGAGAAACACATCTTGGCTTTGTAATTTTCCAAAGCTCCAGTTAAATGATTGCACCCGTTGACTTTCGCATCGACCCTCATTCCTTCTCTTCAGATGGGCTCATTGCTCTGGCTGTAGGTTTTGATAATCCCTTTGATAACCTGCAGTGTGTGGTAAACTGTTACACACGACTGCCATGCTGTTTGGATTTCCATTCCAGACCTTGAACGAATTACTCAGGATGTTGCGGGGCCCAGAGGGATGTGTCGATGGGATCCAAGCTTCTGTCAGATTCATTTTCTCCCCGCTGAGCGAGAGGCACCGCAGGAAACAATGGTCATGGATCTGTTATTCCACTACCACCTGTTGTCCGTGGATTAGAGCACTTCCCTCCAATTCCTTGCCTAATGCATGCCAGCTTATGGGGTGATGGCTTCATGTTCTTCAAAGATGCAGCCTACCTTGATTAGTACGGGTGTCAAGGGTTATGGGGAGAAGGCAGGAGAATTGGGTTTAGGAGGGAGAGATAGATCAGCCATGAGTGAATGGCAGAGTAGACTTGATGGGTTGGATAGCCTAATTCTGCTCCTATCACTTATGACCTAATGACCTTCTGACCTGAGTGATATCTGAACACTTGCGTCAAGGCCTTCTGGATGGCCCACTTGTTATCCATGTTAACTCCCTTCCCATTCTGACCTTTTTGTCCCATGCCTCCGCCATTGCCAGAGGGAGGACACATACAAAACTGAAGGCACAGCACCGCATAGAGTCATATAGTTATAGTATCATACAGCGTGGAAACAGGCCCTTTGGCCCAACTTGCCTGCACTGACATGCCAACATGCCTCGTCTGCACTAGACCCACCTGACTCCTTTTGGACCATATCGCTCTAAACCTGTCCTATCCATGTACCTGTCCAAATATCTCTTAAATGTTGCAATAGTTTCTGCCTCAACTATCTCCCATGGCAGCTCGTTCCATATACCCACCACCCTATCTGCAAAAAAGTTACCCAAAGATTTCTATTAAATCAATACCCCCTCACCGTAAACCTCTGGTTTCTGATTCCCTTACTCTGGCCAAGAGGCCCTGTGCCTTTACCCGATCTATTTCTCTCATCATTTTATACAGCTCGATGAGATCACCCTTCATCCTCCTGCATTCCAAGGAAGAGAGTCCTAGCCTGCTCTTCCTCTCCCTATAGCTCAGACCCTATAGTCCTGGCAACATCCTCGTAAATCTTCTCATCTGATGAGTTGATATCATTTGTTTTCAGTTTTCCATCAGGTATTTTTATTTTAGTTTATTAGTTTAGAGATACAGCTCGAAAACAGGCCCTTCGGCCCATCGGGTCTGCGCCGACCAGCGATCCCCGCACATTAACACTATCCTACACACACTCGGGACGATGTACAATTTTGGCAAATCCAATTGGCCTACAGACCTGCACGTCTTTGGAGTGTGGGAGGAAACTGGGGCACGTTGAGTAAACCCACTCAGGGCACAGAGAGAACGTACAAACTCCAAAGAGACAGCATCCCTAGTCGGGATCGAACCCGGGTCTCTGGCGCTGTAAGGCAGCAACTCTACCGCTGTGCCACCACCTGCCCTCCAGTCGACATCTCCAAAGGCAACACCTCAGAGGCCCAGTACGTCAGGGATCCAGAAAGAGGAATTCCCACTCAGATAATATATCCGTGGCCTGGCCATGGTCAGCTGAGTTGTCTTGGATGGAGTCCAGAGGACTTGGAAGTGGATGCTGGAACAGACCCCAACTGATACTAAACTACCTACGTTGGATTTTGAGACGGAACAAAGCTTGAGCTCAATTGAAAACAAAGTGAAAAGGTTTGTGCGACTTCTGTAGGTGAAAATGCCTTTGCCCACAGACATCTAAGTGTAGGCTGCATCTTAATTACTGGAGGATAGTCACAAAAAGCTGGTGTAACTCAGCGGGTCCGGCAGCATCTGAGACCCTTCTTCAGACTGAGAGTCAGGGAAAAGGGAAACGAGAGATCTAGACGGTGATGCAGAGAGATATGGAACAAATGAATGAAAGATTTTCAAAAAGTAACGATGATGAAGAAAACAGTCCATTGTTAGCTATGGGCTGGGTGAAAACGAGTTACTGACAATGAGACTCAACAAGACGACTTTGAAATGGGTACAATTACTTGGGTGGGGGAGGGACGGAGAGAGATGGGATGCAAGAGTTACTTAGAGTTAACGGTGAACTGGGAACAGTAAGTAAGTAAGTAGGTTTATTGGCCAAGTATTCACATACAAGGAATTTGCCTTGGTGCTCCACCCACAATTAACAACATGACAAGCAGTGACAGTTACGAATGACTCAGAAAACACTAAACATTAATAATAATAAAACATTCATGATAAAACACCGTTGATCAAGCATGTGAACCAACAAAATACCAGATCGAAGGCTGGCTACTGATTTTTGGCTGCTGAGCAGTGGGATGGAGGGCAGCTTTTCAGCTTCATCCATAGGGATTGGGAGTTGGTGTTATTGGGGCAGATCAGTTGTACCCCTTACAGGAAGAATGTGGAAGGTTCTCTGGGAAGGTGGTGATGGTCCTCCAATCTTTAATTTAGAGATATAGTGTGGAAACGGGCCCTTCAGCCCACCGAGTCCACACCGACCAGCGATCCCTGCACATTAACACTACCCTACACACACCAGGGATCATTTTCGATTCATACCAGGCCAATTAACCTACAAAACCTGTACGTCTTTGGAGTGTGGGAGGAAACCGGAGATCTGTGAGAAAACCCACGCAGGTCACGGGGAGAACGTACAGACTCCGTACAGACAAGCGGTGGTAGTCAGGATCGAACCCGGGTCCCTGGCGCTGTAAGGCAGTAGCTCAACCGCTGCGCCACCACCCATAGATTCCTTGATTAAATTAACGATACCAGTTTCAGTTAAGTTGATTGTCGCGTGTACCGAGGTACAGCGAAAAGCTGTTTTGTTGATTGTAGACTGAACTGACTAATGACACGAGTGAACGACTTTGTAAATCAAGCAAGATGTTGCTTTAAAACATGGTGGCGTACAGCACAGAAACAGTGCCTTCCAACATGCACAAATGCTACTCTTTTAAAAAAAATCCCCAGACACTCTGTTGCACTCACGCATGGTGTGATTTGCCTGGATAGCACACGAAACAATGATTTTCACTACATTTTGGTACACATGACCAGTAATAAATCATGGCCAACACCGACAAAAATGTATCCTTTTTGGATCCTGCTCTATATTTTTGTTTAATGGCATTTCAACAGACTATTAATCTTTTGAAAGTTAATCTTTTTATCCACAGTAATCTATTTGCATTGGCCTAGGATCAATTTGTTGTTGGCACTCAATTTGAAAATTTCCGCTTGATCTCCTGATATCACAGTGCACGAGGGGCTCAAATAAATAAATGGCCCTTCAGCCGTTTAGCTACTGTTTTCCCACTGCGATAGCTAGCCGTTTCTCGGCGTCATCCGGACTTCAAACCATTTGCAGCTGAGTATCTCTGTGCAAAGAAATACTTCTTGGCATCCGTCCTAATCATCAACAGGTTTGGACACCGCCCTCTGAGGCAGATAATTCCACACTCACCACTCTCTGTCAGAGGGCGGTGGAGGCCAGTTCTCTGGATGCTTTCAAGAGAGAGCTCGATAGGGCTCTTAAAAATAGCGGAGTCAGAGGATATGGGGAGAAGGCAGGAACGGCGTACTGATTGGGGATGATCAGCCATGATCACATTGAATGGCGGTGCTGGCTCGAAGGGCCAATTGGCCTACTACTGCACCTATTGTCTATTGTCTATTGACATCCAGTTGAAGACATTCTATGTTGATGTAGGTGAAAAAACGGAGGCGGAGTTCGCGGTAAGTGCGCGGTAAACTCACCAATCAGCTGGGCAGGAGGCGAGCCGACTAAATTTGGACGTCGCACGGCGTCGGGCGGTGACGTCATCTCGCAACGGCATGCCGGGCGGTGACGTCATCACGCAACGCCACGCGTTAGGCTTACGCTGTCACAACGCTGCGAATAGGCGTCAAGACGCGGCATACAACATCAAAACGATGCGTACGCCCAATAAGGCGCTGCGTACGGCCTCAATGCGGCTGCGGGCCGACAGGCCGTTGTTGCGCGGGATTTTCGGACAGTGCAAGATTTTCGGAGCCCCGCGCAATGTCGGGACCAGCCCCGCACAACTCCATACGCCTCCGCCGATCGAAGTGGAACCGGCCCCGCGAGGCCGTACGCCTCAAGCGACCACGTTTGGTCGCGCTAGACGCATGCTATCGCATGCTGGTGGGACAGGCCCTTTATTCACATTGAAGTTGAATAAGGATAAAAGAGTACACAAAAATGCTGGAGAAACTCAGCGGGTGCAGCAGCATCTATGGAGCGAAGGAAATAGGCAACGTTTCGGGCCAAAACACTTCTTCAGACTGATCGGGGGCGGGGGTGGGCGGGGACAAGAAAGGAAAAAGGAGGAGGAGCCCGAAGGCTGGAGGATGGGAGGAGGCAGCAGGGGGACTGAGGAAGGGGAGGAGACAGCAAGGACTAACAAAATTGGGAGAATTCAATGTTCATGCTCCCAGGATGCAGACTCCCCAAACGGAATATGAGGTGCTGTTCCTCCAATTTCCGGTGCTGCTCACTGTGGCCATGGAGGAGACCCAGGACAGAGAGGTCGGAGACGGAGTGGGAGGGGGAGTTGAAGTGCTGAGCTTAAAGGATAAAAGATTTGTGGAGAGTCGTCACCTTATTCTCATCTTCACTCATCTCCAAGACCTTTATGAGACTTCAAACATTAGAAGCCGGCAAATTGCAGGAAATTGCAGGTCGTCAATGATGACTTTTCATAGAGGTATAAAGGGCCTGTCCCACTTGCATGCGATTGCATGCGTTTGGCGTGACCAAACGTGGTCGCTTGAGGCGTGCGGGCACCGTATGGCCGCGCGATGCCCATCCCACGTAGAAGCGCGGAGTTGTGCGGGGCTGGTCTCAACATTGGCTGACTCTGAAAATCTGACAGTGTCCGAAACCTTGGCGCGCCAATGGCCTGTCGGCACGCAGGCGCATTGCGGTCGTACACAGCATCATGCCGGCGTACGCAGCGTCATGATGGCGTACGCCTAGCGCATGGTGTTGCGTGATGACGTCATCGCCTGGCGTGGTGATGCGCGATGACGTCACTGCCTGGCGTGGCGATGCGTGATGACGTCACCGCCTGGCGTGGCGTTGCGTGATGACGTCACCGCCCGATGCCATGCGACGCCCAAATTCAGTCGGCCCGCCTCCTGCCCAGCTGATTAGTAAGTATGACGCAAATTACATCACGCGCGAACTTAGCGCGTACTTAGCGCGAACGTCGCGCAAACTCCGCTTCCGTTTGGTCGCGCCAAACGCATGCAATCGCATGCAAGGCCCTTTAGTCATTCACATGTTATTATGGGGCCATTCAGTCTTTGGGCATTGACTGGACTATTAAGTTGGTGATCACCAGTATTTTATTATTCAGCTTATCCCTGAAACTCACCATTCTCTCCATTTAAATGTCAACAAGGATTCTCTTGAACTTCTACAGGTGCACAGTAGAGAGCATGCTGACTGGTTGCATCGTGGCCCGGTTCGGCAACTTCAACGTCCAGGAGCGGAAAAGACTGCAGAAAGTTGTGACCACTGCCCAGTACATCATTGTCTCTGACCTCCCCACCATCGAAGGGATCTATCGCAGTCGCTGCCTCAAAAAGGTAGCCAACATCATCAAAGACCCACACCATCCTGGCCACACACTCATTTCACCATTGTCATCAGGAAGAAGGTACAGGAGCCTGAAAACTGCAATGTCCAGGTTCAGGAACAGCTACTTCCTTACAGCCATCAGTTTCTTAAACATGACAACAAATAAGCTCTGAACTACAAGATACTATTATTATTATTGTACTATATTTGTTTATTTATTGAGTACATGTGCATGTGTATATACACATGGAACCTTTTTCTCCCATTATGTACTCCGTTTACATATTCTGTTGTGCTGCAGCAAGTATGAATGTCATTGGCCTTTCTGGGACATATGACAATAAAACACTTTTGACTCTTGATAAGTTCATAGATTCTAGGAGCAGAATTACTCCATTAGGCCCATTGAGTCTCCTCCGCCATTCCATATAACAATTACAGCATGGAAACAGGCCATCTCGGCCCTACAAGTCCATGCACATTCAATCATGGTTGATCTAACTTTCCCTTTCCAACACCATTCTCCTCACTTCCGGTGGCTGCTATGAAGCAGTGAAGGCAGCTGCACTGAGCTCTCCTCCAGACAAATCGTGTTTAAAGTCGACTCCCATGCCAGGATCGATTTAAAAACTCTTACCGGGATTGCTGAACGTCGAGGGTACTGATTCCATCAAACGGTGCTGGTGGAATCGGGATTTAAAACGGTTTTATCGGTAAAAATCGGATGAAAAAGAGAAGAGGTCAGAGAGGACCCAAGAAGACTACAATCAGTTTCCAGCTCCAAAAAACTCTGGATGACCTTGAAACCACTCATGAACCCACTTTTGAAAGTTTGGAAGAGGAGCTGGAGATTCAACAACCTACAAGTGATATGGCTACAAGAATTGATACAGAGGAGAAAGAAATGAAAAGCTGGGAAGAAACGGTAAGAACTAATATTCTTAAAGACATTACTACAAATCTTCAGAAGCAATTTGCCAAAATGAACTCTACAATTCAGAACAACTTCTCCACTATGGAGGACAATCTTTCTAAGAAAATTGATAATAGCTGCGGCGAAGTAAAATAGCTTTATGTAGCCCTAAACCAACAGTTTAAAGATTTGGAGTTGAGGACTGCGAAGGAATTGGAAAGTATGCGGAGAGATTATAACAAAACGAAGGAATTGGAAAGTATGCGGAGAGATTATAACAAATCCTCACCAGCCAGCTCTGCCCAGCATTTTCCTCGCGAATGTCCGGTCCTTGGTGAGTAAAATAGACGAACTGAGGCTGCGGATCACCACACGCAGAAGGATCGCCGACTGCAACGCCATGGTCTTCACTGAGACATGGCTAAAGGACAACATCCCAGACAACGCCATTGAGCTGGAGGGACGCACTGTCTTCAGGGCCGACAGATCAGTGGAGGACTCCGGTAAGACCAAGGGCGGCGGACTATGCATTTATGTGAATAACACATGGTGCACGGACGTTGTTAAGATTGGTAGTCACTGCTCTGCTGACCTGGAATACCTGATGTTAAAGTGCAGGCCCTTCTATTTGCCCAGGGAATTCACATCAACTGTTATCACTGCAGTCTATGTTCCCCCGGACGCTAATGCCAGGCTAGCAATGGAAGAGCTGCAAGCTGCTATCAGCAAACATCTATCTGCCCACCCAGAGGGGGCATTTATTGTTGCGGGTGATTTCAACCACTCCGACCTTAAAACTGTACTCCCCAGGTTCCATCAGCATGTTTTCTGCCCAACCAGAGGAAACAATGTTCTGGACTTAGTTTACACTAATATCACTGAAGCCTACAAAGCCCTCCCCCTCCCCCACCTTGGACAGTCTGACCACCTCTCCCTGTTCCTGCTCCCCAAATACACACCTCTGATCAGACGTGTGAAACCTACCATGAGGACAGTGAAGGTCTGGCCTGAGGGGGCTGTCTCTGACTTACAGGAGCAGTTTCAGCAGACAGACTGGAGTCTCTTTGCTACTCAGTCCACCTCCAATTCACAAGTGGACATCAACTCGTACACCTCAACAGTTCTGGACTATATAAAATTCTGTACCGATAATGTCACTACCCACAAGGAGATAAAGACTTTCCCTAACCAGAAGCCGTGGATGAGCAGGGAGGTCAGACTCCTACTGAAGGCTCGCGATGCCGCTTTCAGATCTGGCGACGCTGAGGGATACAGCTCATCCAGGGCCAATCTGAAAATGGGAATTAGGACTGCTAAACTAAATCATAAACGGCGGATTGAGGAGCATTTCCATAACAACTCTGACCCCAGGCGCATGTGGCAAGGAATCAAATCCCTTGCCGATTACCAGAAAGTTAACACCCCTCCCCCAGACAACGACACCCTGCCTGATGAGCTAAACCACTTCTATGCTCGCTTTGACCGAGACAACAAAACCCCAGCCATTAAAGTTGCTCCACCCCCGAATGAACAACCTCTCAGCCTCTCCACCTCTGCTGTACAAGATGCACTGAGCAAGGTGAATGAGCGCAAAGCTGCCGGCCCCGATTGCATCCCTGGCCGGGTGCTTAGGGCATGTGCTGGACAACTATCCCCAGTCCTCGCCGACATTTTCAATCTCTCACTGGCCCAGGGTGTTGTCCCCACTTGCCTCAAGACATCAACCATCGTGCCAGTGCCCAAACAGTCAGCTACAGGGAGTCTCAACGATTTCCGCCCAGTGGCACTCACCCCTGTCATTGCAAAGTGCTTTGAGCGGCTGATCTTGGCTCACCTCAAAGCCTGCCTCCCCCCCACACTGGACCCCCACCAGTTTGCCTACCGGACCAACAGGTCTACAGAGGACGCCATATCGGCAGCCCTACACTCTGCCCTGACCCACCTGGACTACAACAACTCCTACATCAGGCTGCTGTTCATTGATTTCAGCTCTGCCTTTAACACCGTCATCCCAGCCAGCTTGATCACCAAACTCAGTGGACTTGGCATCTCCACCTCCCTCTGCAACTGGACATTGGACTTCCTCACTAACAGACCACAGTCTGTTAGGGTCAATAACCTCACCTCCTCCACTATAACACTGAACACCGGCGTGCCACAGGGCTGTGTGCTCAGCCCTCTCCTCTACTCCCTCTTCACCCACGACTGCATCCCAAAGTACGGATCCAACGCCATTATTAAGTTTGCTGACGATACCACGGTAGTAGGACTGATCAGCGACAACGATGAGTCAGCCTACAGGGATGAGATCCAGCACCTGACCACCTGGTGTGCCGACAATAACCTCATCCTCAACTCCAAAAAGACGAAGGAGATTATTGTCGACTTCAGGCAGACCAGAGGAGGCAGTCATACCGCCATCCATATCAACGGGACTGAGGTGGAGCGCGTCTCCAGCTATAAATTCCTCGGAGTGCATATCTCGGAGGACTTGTCCTGGTCCCTCAACACCTCCAAGCTGATCAAAAAGGCACAGCAGCGCCTTTACTTCCTTAGGAGGCTCAAGAAAGCCCACCTGTCCCCCCAGATCCTGACCAACTTTTACCGCTGTACCATAGAGAGTATCCTGACCACCTGCTTCACGGTATGGTACAGCAGCTGCACTGCTGCGGACAGGAAAGCACTACAACGGGTGGTGAAAACCGCGCAGCACATCATCGGTGCCCCGCTCCCTGCCATGGATGCCCTCCACCGAAAACGGTGTCTGAGACGGGCTGGGAAGATCATCAAAGACCCCTCACACCCCAACCATGGACTGTTTGCCCTCCTCCCATCAGGGAGGCGGTACAGGAGCCTCAGGTCACGTACCAGCAGGATGAGGAAAAGCTTCTATAACAACACAATCACACTGCTGAACTCGGAGTCCCGACGATAGATTTCTCTGGTCCCTCCGTCCCCCTTTGTTTAATCATTCTGTATTTCCTGATTATTCTGTATCTTCTCTCTTTCTATTTTTTTCTTGTTTTTTTTTCTCTTTATGTACAACTACTACGGACTGACGCAAAACTGCATTTCGTTGTACTGATACTTGTATTTGTGCGATGACATTAAAGTTGAATTGAATTGAACAAACATGACACCCTGCTGAAGCAATTAACAGACATGGAAAAAAAATTGATGGAAGAGATGGAGGGTGAAATGGAACAGATGAGCCACGAAATAACAGGTTTGAAAAAAACAACACAATATGAATTGGGAGCTAACGAATAAACTGAATGAGAAATGTCAAGATTTAGAGGCCACATCAAGAAGGCAAAACCTGAGAATAATAGGAGTTAAAGAGGGTGCGGAACACGGCTTTCAAATGCGTGATTTTATCACTAATCTACTTAAAGATGTTTTCAAACTGCCAGAAAAACCAAAGATAGATGTGGCACATCGAGTGGGCCGCTTCCAAAAACATGTTAGTGCTTTGCCAAGGCAAATTATCGTAAAGTTCCTAGATATTTCAACTTTGGAAAATCTATTAAAGAAGATACCCTATGGAGAAAATCTTACATTCGCTGATAATATCGTAAGATTCTACAGGGATTATCCTCGGGAAATTCTGGCAAAAAGACGCGAGTTTAAAAGGGCAAGCAGTATTTTATATGGACATTCTGAAGTTCGTTATTGCGTGGTCTATCCAGCGAAAATGTTAATTTTGTTTAACGGCAAGCAACGCTCATTCACGGGCCCGGACTCTGCTTGCAATTATGCCCAGGAGATTTTAACAAAATTCAAGGAGGGACAGAATAATAGCCATTTTATCTGTGGAACTTGTTTTCTCTGTTTCAATTAAGACACTCGAACTGTTCAGACGCTTACCAGGCAGGCTTATCTGGCAAGAATGTGTTGTTCAATAACACAGCCCGAATTAAATTTCTGAACTGAAAGCACAGATGGAGGCTTAAGGTCGCAGGCTCGTTGCCAAGTCCTTCAGCCCTGACAACTATGAGACTGTCCCCTTTTGAAATGGCCATGATATGATGCATCTGTCTGACACTATATGACCTATTATTTACACATATAACATATAACTAACTAACTAACTAATTAACTACTTACGCGCAATAAACTCAACTAACGTTAAAGGCGTAATGTACTATACTAACACGACTAACTATATAGCAGGAAGTATGGGGGAGGTTAGACATATATTTTAAATACTAATTATGAATTAACTAACATACAGGTTAATGAAAAGTGTAATTATTGACGAGGTAATTTAACCCATAATTACTTTTATTTTAGTCCAAATCTTCTAGCTTCTCTTTTATTCCATTTAAAACTGTTCAGCTATTAATTGACCTGATATGATAATTGTGGTTACAACTAGAGGGAACCGACTAACGTTGGGTCACACTTTAATAGGGGGGTAAGGCCCAGTGCATAATTTCATCGATGGAGGTCAATTTTAAAACAATCCTAGCTACCATTGGTGGCTTTTTTGTAAGATATCACTTTTTTGATAACTTACACTAACTTTTTTTGTTTATTCACAATTATGTGTTGTATGACTTAACAATATTTATGTACACTTTATGTTATGTTTTTCTCTTTCCCTTAATTATGTTTAATAGTGTCAGGAGATGTAAAACTACTGAAGAAATTATTATGGACAACTCTGGAATTGGGATTCCGAGGTACTTGGCTGCATCACATGAATCATACAGTCTGGTAATAATAGCCAATGCAAGATAATAGTCGAACAAATATCAGAGGTCTCACTTTCTGTAGTTGGAACATCAGAGGTGCGAACGAGCCAATTAAGAGAGGTAAAATTCTGGCACAATTAAAATCATCAAACACGGATATTGCTTTCCTACAAGAGACACATTTGAAACAACAAACTCAGATCAGATTAAGGGCAAACTGGATAGGTCAAACCTATTACTCCTCATTCACCTCTAAAGCAAGAGGCATGGCCATTATAATTCGGAAGGGTATACCTTTTAAATTAAAGAAATCCATATCTGATGAAAAGAGGGAAGATACGTTATAGTCACGGGATAAATTTACAATACACTATTAACTATGATAAATATTTACGCGCCTAATTTTGATAACCTACAATTTTTAAAGGAAATAATAGATTTAATCGCAGAGCATAATTATCAAAATATAATAATGGGGGGAGATTTTAACTGTGTTATAGGCCCATACTTAGATATATCAATAAAGGTAGGGAAGCGTCTTGTTAAAACTAAGACCTGTGAATTTTTAAATACTTATATAAAAAATAACAACATAGCTGATGTTTGGAGAATAGCAAATCCAAGTGGTAGGGAATATTCATTTTACTCATCAGTTCATAAAACGTATTCACGAATTGACTATTTCTTATTGGACACAAAATTAATCCCGTATACGAATAAACCATCATATCATAATAGTATTATTTCTGATCATTCACCATTGACTTTTATACTTAAAATTGAGGGAATGCTGGGTATAAACCCTTTTTGGAGATTCAACGAACACATATTAAATAACCCGCAGGGCTATGAGTATATAAAAGAACAAACAAAAAAATGTTTCGAAATAAATGACACGCCGGGTATTTCTGCACCGATATTATGGGAAACCTTTAAGGCATATATTCGCGGCGTCATAATCTCATACCAAAGATTTCAAAATAAGGAAAATAAAAGAGAACTTCAGCGGATATAACAGGAAATAAAATCACTAGAACTGGACAATGCAACTGACCCAACCATAGATAAACATAATTAGCTAACTTTATTGAAATATAAAATCAATAGAATACTATCGGCAAGAGTAATAAGATTATTCCAAATTACAAAACAAGCACACTTCGAATTTGGGGATAAGCCACATAAATTACTTGCGAGGCAACTGAAGCAACAAGAAAAGGAAAAAACTATCACTAAAATTAAATCGGATAAGGGTGAGTATCTAACACTGCCTAAGGATATTAATAAGGGGTTTGCCCAATTTTATCATAATTTATATACATCTAAAATAAATACAGATGTTAGTAAAATTACAATTTTTTTAGATAATTGCAATCTCCCAAAATTGGATAGTTTAGAACAAGAGTAATTAGGAGCACGGATATACCAGTGAAGAAATAAAACAAATAATAAACTCATTGAAAAATGGGAAGACGTCAGGACCAGATGGTTTTAGTAATGAATTTTATAAAAGATTTCAGGAGTCAATTGTACCAAGATTATTCAATTTATACACGCAGGCTTATACCGAAAATAAACTACCTGAAACCCTAGCAGAAGCAACAATAACGCTTATACCAAAAAAAGATAAAGATTTAGATGAACCGGGTTCTTATAGAGCTATTTCACTTCTAAATACGGATCAAAAAATTTTAGCAAAGATTCTAGCTAGAAGGCTAAATAATTATATTAACAATTTAATAAATACAGATCAAACGGGATTTATACCCAAAAGACAATCATTTAATAATTTGAGAAGTCTTTTCAATATAATGTACTCTCACAATGAGGACAATGAAGATATTTCAGTTGTTACGCTGGATGCAGAGAAGGCATTTGATCAGGTAGAATGGCAGTATTTATACAAGGTACTCCAAAAATTTAATACGGGAGAGAATTTTATTAGATGGGTTAAACTACTTTACGATAGACCTACGGCAAGAATATTAACTAACAATACGCTATCTCCAAATTTTAATTATCAATATAATTACCGCTGGTCGAAAGGATTAGAAATCACCCGAATATTCGCGGATATAACTAACGACTCAAAGAATAAAATTTCATTATACACTGATGATATCCTTTTATATATTACTAATACACAAACGAGTATCCCCACATTATTAACATTAATTGAGGAATTCGGCTCTTTTTCAGGATATAGAATAAATTGGAATAAAAGCGAAATTATGTCTTTAAAACCACAGGATTCGAGACACTTACTAAAATTCCCTTTCAAAATTGCAACAGAAAAATTCAAGTATCTGGGTATTCAAATTACGAGAAGACACAAATCATTATTTAGTGCCAATTTTATGCCGCTATTAAATAAACTGAATGATATGATTAAATTTTGTAAAACGCTCCCGCTCTCATTGATAGGTAGAATTAACGCTATAAAAATGACTTTCTTACCACAATTAATGTATTTGTTTCAAGCGATCCCAATATATATTCCAAAATACTTTTTCAAAAAACTAGATTCCACTATCACTAATTTTATATGGGACTACAGAACACACAGAATTCAACTAAAGCATTTGTGTAAACCTAAAGAAGTTGGGGGTTTATCATTACCTAACTTTACATATTACTACTGGGCAGTGCATATTAAGAACATAATGTACTGGTTGGATAGTTCCACTCAGCAGTTGGAGTGGATAAGAATGGAGAAAGAGGAGTGCTATCCGCACGATATAGGAACAATCTTGCTCTCACCGATAAAATTGAATAGTATAATATATACGAAGAACCCAATTATTCACAATACAATAAGAATTTGGAAACAAATAAAAGTATCCTTGAAATTAAATAATTTATCAGTACTAACCCCACTATTGAACAACCCCGCATTCAAACCATCTCTCATCGACAAAACATATCAACAATGGGATAGACTGGGGATTAGGAAAGTAGGGGGTATGTATGAATTGGGCAAACTGTTATCATTTCAACATTCAAAATTTAAATTTAAACTGAAGGATAATCAATATTTTAAATATAGATATGTGACTTTATGAAGAAATATATACATAATTTCAAACTATATTTTTAGACCCTTTAGAAGAAGCAATGAATATTAATGCTGATTCACAAAAACTAATATCATACTTTTATAATAATATATTAAATAGAGAATTACCCTCAACAGAAGCACTAAGAGAAGATTGGGACATGAGTTAATGATAAAGATCTCGAAGGATAGATGGGAAAAGTATCTGATGAATACACATAATTGTTCTATTAATGCAAGACATAATTTAAAAACAATTCAAATTATTACATAGACTATATTATTCAAAAACGAGGTTGAATAAATTTTATCCAAACGTCTCTCCCAGATGCGATAAATGTTTGTTTCAAAATGCTAATATAACACATTCATTTGTAGGATGTACAAAGTTGAATAAATTCTGGAGTGATATATTTGATATATTTACAAAGCTTTTCAAGTCCACAATAGAACCTAAAACGGAATGGATTATATTTGGAATAATAGTAGAAGATATCAATTTAAATAAAGACCAAAACGTTTTTTTTAATTATGGGTTAATAATTGGAAAGAAATTGATGCTTAAATTTTGGAAAAATACAACCATACCAACTGTTAAAATGTGGATTAGGAATATGATGGACATAGCACGCCTTGAAGAAATGAGACTCCGACTAATAGATAAATATGACCAATTCTTAAGGAGTTGGTCTCCTTTCATCGACTATTTGGAATCATGTGATGCAGCGGTACCGTAAAGATTGCTGATTTCAGTTCATGACGTGGATAGATCTACATCTCCGAATAAAGATTTGAAAAATTCTCTTTTAAGGGGCCTTCTCTCCTATTTCTACTTTCCACTTTTTATTTTTTTTTATTTTTTTATTTTTTATATACACACTTCCCGTTTTTCTACTCTCTACCATCTATTTTTCCTCTTTTTCCCCTTTCTATTGTTTTCTTTTTCTTCTCTTGCTTACTTCCTTCTCAAAACATAAAACTAGAGGTTGTACATGGAATGGATTACGGTATTACATAGTTGGCACCTAAAATTAGGTTCCACTGTACTGTTTTGTACTGTATTAACTTCTAATAAAATAAACAAAAACAAAAAAAACCCACAATTCTCCTGCCTTCTCCCCATAATCCCCGACACCCGTACTAATCAAGAATCTGTTAATCTCCGCCTAAAAAGTATCCACTGATTTGGCCTCCACAGACGTTGAGATTCCCCCCAGAGTCTACCACACACCGATAGAAACATAGAAACATAGAAACATAGAATCATCACATCAAATCACATTTATTTATACATTTAAAAACAACCCACGTTGACCAAAGTGCTGTACAGAGCAGAGCAGGTAGCTAAAATCACAAAAAAACAGACAGACATACACGGCACACAGCACATAGGTACAAATAATCAGCTCAAGGACACAAAACAAGGATCTGCCACATCAGGGGGATTCAAATAGAAACTCTTATAGAAACATATAAAATTATAAAAGGACTGGGCAAAATAGATGCAGGAAAAATGTTCCCAATGTTGGGCGAGTCCAGAACCAGGGGCCACAGCCCAGTCTTAGAATAAAGGGGAGGCCATTTAAGACTGAGGTGAGAAAAAACGTTTTCACCCAGAGAGTTGTGAATTTGTGGAATTCCCTGCCACAGAGGGCAGTGGAGGCCAAATCACTGAATGGATTTAAGAGAGAGTTAGATAGAGCTCTAGGGGCTAGTGGAATCAAAGGATATGAGGAGAAGGCAGGCACGGGTTATTGATAGGGGACGATCAGCCATGATTAAAATGAATGAGGGTGCTGGCTCGAAGGGCCGAATGGCCTCCTCCTGCACCTATTTTCTATGTTTTTATGTTTCTAAACGCTAGTGAATAAAATAAGCTTTGAGCCTGGAATTAAAAGAGTCGATGAAGGGGGCAGATTTGATAGGGAGGGGGATGCCTGTTCCACAGTCTGGGGGCCGCAACAGCAAAGGCATGGTTGCCGTCCATAGAAACCAATAGTATCGCAACAGTTAGACACCCGGGTTCAATCCTGGCTGCGGGTGCTGGCTGTACGGAGTTTGCAGTTTCTCCCTGTGACCGTGTGGGTTTTTTCACGGTGCTCCGTTTGCCTCCCGGATCCTAAAGACCATATAACCATATAACCATATAACAATTACAGCACGGAAACAGGCCATCTCGACCCTTCTAGTCCGTGCCGAACAACTTTTTTCCCCCTTAGTTCCACCTGCCTGCACTCATACCATAACCCTCCATTCTCTTCTCATCCATATGCCTATCCAATTTATTTTTAAATGATACCAACAAACCTGCCTCCACCACTTCCACTGGGAGCTCATTCCACACCGCCACCACTCTCTGCGTAAAGAAGTTCCCCCTCATATTACCCCTAAACTTCTGTCCCTTAATTCTGAAGTCATGTCCTCTTGTTTGAATCTTCCCTATTCTCAAAGGGAAAAGCTTGTCCACATCAACTCTGTCTATCCCT
Source organism: Leucoraja erinaceus (assembly GCF_028641065.1). Lineage (NCBI taxonomy): Eukaryota > Metazoa > Chordata > Chondrichthyes > Rajiformes > Rajidae > Leucoraja > Leucoraja erinaceus. Next base: position 354,818 of record NW_026576476.1, on the reverse strand, counting down.
CTCATCATTTTAAAGACCTCTATCAGGTCCCCCCTTAACCTTCTGCGCTCCAGAGAATAAAGACCTAACTTATTCAACCTATCTCTGTAACTTAGTTGTTGAAACCCAGGCAACATTCTAGTAAATCTCCTCTGTACTCTCTCTATTTTGTTGACATCCTTCCTATAATTTGGCAACCAAAATTGTACCCCATACTCCAGATTTGGTCTCACCAATGCCTTGTACAATTTTAACATTACATCCCAGCTTCTATACTCAATGCTCTGATTTATAAAGGCTAGCATACCAAAAGCTTTCTTTACCACCCTATCTATATGAGATTCCACCTTCAAGGAACTATGCACGGTTATACCCAGATCCCTCTGTTCAACTGTATTCTTCAATTCCCTACCATTTACCATGTACGTCCTATTTTGATTTGTCCTGCCAAGGTGTAGCACCTCACATTTATCAGCATTAAACTCCATCTGCCATCTTTCAGCCCATTCTTCCAAATGGCCTAAATCACTCTGTAGACTTTGGAAATCCTCTTCATTATCCACAACACCCCCTATCTTGGTATCATCTGCATACTTACTAATCCAATTTACCACACCTTCATCCAGATCATTGATGTACATGACAAACAACAAAGGACCCAACACAGATCCCTGAGGCACCCCACTAGTCACCTGCCTCCAACCCGATAAACAGCCATCCACCATTACCCTCTGGCTTCTCCCCTTCAGCCACTGTTGAATCCATCTTGCTATTCCTGCATTTATACCCAACAGTTGAACCTTCTTAACCAACCTTCCATGAGGAACCTTGTCAAAGGCCTTACTAAAGTCCATATAGACAACATCCACTGCTTTACCCTCGTCAATTTCCCTAGTAACCTCTTCAAAAAATTCAAGAAGATTAGTCAAACATGACCTTCCAGGCACAAATCCATGTTGACTGTTCCTAATCAGACCCTGTTTATCTAGATGCTTATATATATTGTCTCTAAGTATCTTTTCCATTAATTTGCCCACCACTGAAGTCAAACTAACAGGTCTATAATTGCTAGGTTTACTCTTAGAACCCTTTTTAAACAATGGAACAACATGCGCAGTACGCCAATCCTCGGGGACTATTCCCGTTTCTAATGACATTTGAAATATTTCTGTCATAGCCCAGGCTATTTCTACACTAACTTCCCTCAATGTCCTAGGGAATATCCTGTCAGGACCTGGAGACTTATCCACTTTTATATTTTTCAAAAGTGTCAGTACTTCTTTTACTTTGAACCTCATAGTATCCATAGCTACTCTACTAGTTTCCCTTACCTCACATAATTCAATATCCTTCTCCTTGGTGAATACCGAAGAAAAAAATTGTTCAATATCTCCCCCATCTCTTTTGGCTCTGCAGATAGCTGTCCACTCTGTCTCTCCAATGGACCAATTTTATCCCTCGTTATCCTTTTGCTATTAATATAGCTGTAGAAACCCTTTGGATTGACTTTCACCTTACTTGCCAAAGCAACCTCATATCTTCTTTTAGCTTTTCTAATTTCTTTCTTAAGATTCTTTTTACATTCCTTATACTCCTCAAGCACCTCATTTACTTCATGCTGCCTATAATTATTGTAGATCTCCCTCTTTTTCCGACAAGATGTCCAATTTCCCTTGAAAACCAGGGCTCTTTCCAATTTTTACTGTTTCCTTTCAACCGAACAGGAACATAAAGATTCTGTACTCTTAAAATTTCCCCTTTAAATGTCCTCCATTTCTCTTCTACATCTTTCCCATAAAACAAAATGTCCCAGTTCACTCCTTTTAAATCATCTCGCATCGCATCAAAGTTAGCCTTTCTCCAATCAAAAATCTCAACCCTAGGTCCAGTTCTGACCCTCTCCATAATTATCTTGAAACTAATGGTATTGTGATCACTGGACCCGAAGTGCTCCCCAACGCATACCTCCGCCACCTGTCCCATCTCATTTCCTAACAGGAGGTCCAGCACTGCCCCTCCTCTAGTAGGTACCTCTATGTATTGCTGCAAAAAACTATCCTGCACACATTTTACAAACTCCAACCCATCCAGCCCATTTACAGAATGTGTTTCCCAGTCTATGTGTGGAAAGTTGAAATCTCCCACAATCACTACCTTGTGCTTACTACTAATATATGCTATCTCCTTACATATTTGCTCTTCCAATTCTCGTTCCCCGTTTGGCGGTCTATAATACACCCCTATAAGAGTTGCTACACCTTTCCCACTTCTCAATTCCACCCAAATAGCCTCCCTAGATGAGCCCTCCAATCTATCCTGCCAAAGCACTGCTATAATATCTTCCCTGACTAGCAATGCAACACCTCCACCTCTTGCCCCTCCAATTCTATCACACCTGAAGCAGCGAAATCCTGGAATATTTAGTTTCCAATCACAACCCTCCTGCAACCACGTTTCACTGATCGCCACAACATCATACTTCCAGGTGTCTATCCAGACTCTAAGCTCATCAACCTTTCTTACAATGCTCCTAGCATTAAAATATGCACATTTAAGAAAACCCCCGTCTCTTATTCTCTGTTTATTTCCTTTTTTTTCTTTCTCCTCTTGTGTCCGAGTGCTTCCCATTTCTGCTTCCTGCCTCCCATTCTGTCTACTAGCTTTCTCTATTTGAGTCCCTCGCCCCAACCATTCTAGTTTAAAGTCTCCCCAGCTGCCTTTGCAAATTTCCCCGCTAGGATATTGGTCCCCCTCGGGTTCAAGTGCAACCCATCCTTTCTGTACAGGTCCCACCTTCCCCAAAAGAAGTCCCAATGATTCAGGAACTTGAATCCCTGCCCTCTGCACCAGTCTTTCAGCCACGCATTTATCCTCCACCTCGCTCCATTCCTACTCTCACTGTCGCGTGGCACAGGCAGTAATCCTGATATGGTTACCTTTTTGGTCCTTTTTCTTAACTCTCCTCCCAACTCCCTAAATCCTCCCTTCAGGACCTCTTCCCTTTTTTTTCCTATGTCATTGGTACCTATATGTACCACGACCTCAGGCTCCTCTCCCTCTGATTTAAGGATATCTTGGATGCGTTGAGACACGTCCGAGACCTTGGCACCAGGGAGGCAGACCACCATCCTGGTCTCCCGACTGCGTCCACAGAATCGCCTATCCGACCCCCTAACAATAGAGTCCCCAATTACTATGGCCCTCTTTTTTTCCCTAGCTTTTGGAGCAACAGGGCCGGTCTCTGTGCTGGAGGCCCGTCCGCTGTCACTACCCCCGGGTAGGCTGTCACCCCCATCCGTACTCAAACAGGAGTACTTATTTGCGAGGTGTACCGACATTGGAGTACTCACTCGTTCCTGCAGCACGGAAACAGGCCCTCGACCCTACAAGTCCGTGCCGAACAACTTTTTTCCCTTAGTCCCACCTGCCTGCACTCATACCATAACCCTCCATTCCCTTCTCATCCATATGCCTATCCAATTTATTTTTAAATGATACCAACAAACCTGCCTCCACCACTTCCACTGAAAGCTCATTCCACACAGCTACCACTCTCTGAGTAAAGAAGTTCCCCCTCATGTTACCTCTAAACTTCTGTCCCTTAATTCTGAAGTCATATCCTCTTGTTTGAATCTTCCCTATTCTCAAATGGAAAAGCTTGTCCACATCAACTCTGTCTATCCCTCTCATCATTTTAAAGACCTCTATCAAGTCCTCCCTTAACCTTCTGCGCTCCAGAGAATAAAACCCTAACTTGTTCAACCTTTCTCTGTAACTTAGTTGTTGAAACCCAGGCAACATTCTAGTAAATCTCCTCTGTACTCTCTCTATTTTGTTGACATCCTTCCTATAATTGGGCGACCAAAATTGTACACCATACTCCAGAATTGCTCACCAATGCCTTGTACAATTTTAACATTACATACAAAGACGTACGGGATTGTAGGATAAATGACCTCTAAATATTGTCCCTAGATTGTCTGGGAGTGGATGTGAAAGTGGGATAAAGTGGATCTTGCACGAACAGGTGACCAATGATTGCAGGACTCGGTGGGGCAAAGCGCTTGTTTCTATGCTGTATCACTAAACTAAACTTAAATGCCAATTGAGAGATTCCGTGCTGAACTCTAAAAACGATGGTTTAGTTTAGTTTAGGGATACTGTGCGGAAACAGGCCCTTTGGCCCACCGAGTCCGCACCGACCAGCGATCCCCGCACAGGCCCTTCGACCCATCGAGTCCGCACCGACCAGCGATCCCCGTACACAAACACTATCCTACACACACTAGGGACAATTTACAATTTTACCAAGCCAATTAGCCTACAAACCTGTACGTGTTTGGATTGTGGGAGGAAACCGGAGCACCCGGAGAAAACATGCAGGTCACAAGCAGAACGTACAAACTCTGAACAGGCCGCACCCGTGGTCAGGATCGAACCCGGGTCTCTTGCGCTGTAAGGCAGCAACTCTACCGCTGAGCCACCGTGCCACAAATTGTCATTACTGTTCAAGTTCATCATCACAATCTATAAAATGAAAGCTGCGATTTCCTCATTTCCACAACCCCCTTGTATCATCATCACCATTTAGTACAAAATACACCCTCTCTTTGGAACCTGAATGTTAAACGTTACTTGATTCATCTGTCTTCTCTCTTGTGGCAGATTGTCTTACACTAGTGGGTAGAGTTGTGGCCTCACAGTGCCAGAGACACGGGTTTGATCCTGAATACAGGGTGCTGTCTCTGCGGAGTTTGCATGCTCTTCCTGTGACCTCCGTGCGTTTACCCCGGGATCTCCGCTTGCCTCCCACACTCCAAAGACATACACGTTTGTAGGTGAAATTGTAAATTGTCCCCAGTGTGTAGGATAGAGCTGTTGTACGGGGTGATCACGGGCCAGCGTGCCGAAGGGGCCTGTTTCCGCGCTGTATCTCTAAACTAAACTAAACTATGGAGGGGCAGCTAATTCTCAACATACCAGAGCGAAAAAGGAAAAAGGTGCAGGAGAGGGAAGAATGAGGTCTCAAAAGGCCGTGGAGATGGAATAGATTTACAGATGAAAGTGGTTGATTTTTGAAGAATCTTGAAAGAAATTAAAGAGAGGGTCTTCGGGGATTAAATTCCAAGAAGCAGACTGCAGCAATGGATTGTTTTGCTAAAACCTTATTGCTTCAACATTGCACTCTGCTTCATGCAATATTACATTTTGCACTCCGCATTGTCCTGGCCCCTTTGCAAGGAATTCCGTGAATTTCCTTACTGCTAGGATTACAATATGAACACTCCTCAGGATTGACAGTTTTATTCCTGGGTTTAACTTCAACAGACCAAAAATGTCAACTAATGTCTTGAGAATTAAGCCTGGGGGGATAGGGTTGCATGGTGTTTAAGTTGGTGAAAAAGGATCTTGGACTGTTTATATAGAACTGTGAGTTCAGATCACCTCCCAGCCTCACACAAGAGAGAAATCTACGATATTATCCAAGGTTCATTAGTTCATGAGTGATAGGAGTAGATTTAGGCCAAGATTCAAGATTCAAGATTCAAGATTCAATTTAATTGTCATTTGGACCCCTTGAGGTCCAAACGAAATGACGTTTCTGCAGCCATACATTACAAACAAATAGACCCAAGACACAACATAATTTACATAAACATCCATCACATTGCTGTGATGGAAGGACAAAAAAACTTATCTCTCCACTGCACCCTCCCCCCCCCCCCCCCCCCCCCCCCCCCCCCCCCCCCCACCGATGTCAGAGTCAAAGTCAAAGCCCCCGGCTGGCGATGGCGATTGTCCCGCGGCCATTAAAGCCACGCCGGGTGGTGCAAGGTCGCACACCGGGTTCTTGGTGTTAGAGCCCCCGGCGTGCGCTCGCAGAGTCCCGCGGCCATTCCAAGCCGCGCGGGGCGGTAATGTCAGGCCCCGCTCCAGGAGCTCTTCAACCCCGCAGCTCGGGCGGGAGAAGTCGCCGTTGCGAGAGCCCTGAAAAGCGGCCCATCAAGTCTACTCCGCCATTCAATCATGGCTGATCTATCTCTCCCTCCTAACCCCTTTCCCCTGCTTATTACCTATAACCCTTGAAACCCGTACTAATCAAGAATCTATCTTTGCCTTAAAATTGACAACCTTCACAGCCTTATGCGGCAATGAATTCCACAGATTCACCACCCTCTGACTAAAGAAATTCCTCCTCCTCATCTCCTTCCTAAAGGAGCGCCCTTTAATTCTGAGGCTCTGGTCCTGCACGCTCCCCACTAGTGAAAACATACTCTCCACATCCACTATCCAAGCCATTCACTATTCGATCTTATAGGGCTTCTTCTTATCGAGTCCACACACAAGATTAGAACTTGATCAGCCAGAGCTGAACACACATCTCGGCATCTGCATACAATGGTGCCTGTCTTGTCGCTTCTTGTGTGTGGCGGTGGAAAGATTGACGGAAACATGGCCGCGACGTGAACGCTCTTTCCTTGACCCCGATCTTATAGAGGTGCTTAAGATCAATGAGAGGAATAAATAAACTAAATGCGCAGAGTCTTTTACCCAGAGTAGGGGAATCAAGAATCAGAGGGCATAGGTTTAAGATGAGGAGAGAAAGATCTAATAGGAACCTGAGGGGCAAGTTTTTTAAAGAAAGTGAGGAGGTAGGTTTGTGGAACGGGCTGGAGGAGGTAGTCGAGACCCAAAACCTTTTCTCCTATTCCTTTTGTCCAGCGATACTGCTTGACCCGCTGAATTATTCCAGCTTCGGGCAAGCCAGCATCTGCAGTTCCTTCCTAAACAAATGAAATCTGCAGAGCTGGTCAATATCGGAGTCCAATGGAGATTCATATGTTCATAAGTTCATAAATTATAGGAACAGAATTGGGCCATTCAGCCATCAGGTCTACCCTGCCATTCAATCATGGCTGATCTATCTTTCTCTTTCAACCCCATTCTCCTGCCTTCTCCCAATAACCCTCCACACCCATACTAATCAATAATCTGTCAATCTCAGCATTAAAATTACCCATTGACACCCACAGCCTTCTGAGGCAATGAATTCCGCAGATTCACCATCCCCTGACTAAAAGAAATTCCTCCTCATCTCCTCCCAAAAGGTTTTAATTTCACTCTTAACCTCTCATGCCTTCTAAAGTTGCAAGTTGTTTGTATCGGTTTAGTTTCTAGTTTGCCCAGGTACAGTGAAAGGCTTTTGTTGCGTGCTATCCAGTCAGCGGAAAGTCAATACATGATTACAATCAAGCCATTTACAGTGTGTAGATACTTGATAAGGGAATAACGTTGGGTTCGAGGGTGAGGGTGTGTCAAACGTACCCACATTCTGCAAATAAATGAAGTGGAAAACTGAGTGATCTTTTAAAAAAAATAAAAAAATAAATAAATGTAATCAATTATTACAAGAATAATATGTACAATACAAAATAATACCAACAAACACACCACCGTAATACAAAGTTAAGGGCCTGTCCCACCAGCATGCGACTGCATGCGGCGAGCGCGACCAAACGTGGTGGCTTGAGCCGTACGGCCTCGCGGGGCCGGTCCCACTTCCAACCGCGGAGCCATATGGAGCTGGTCCGGAGATCATACTGACCAATCAGCTGGGCAGGATGCGGGCCAACTGAATTTGGATGTCACATGGCGTCGGGCGGTTACGTCATCACGCAACGGCACGCCGGGTGGTGATGTCATCGCGCAACGCCACGCACTAGGTGTACGCCGTCAAGACGCTGCGTACGGCATCCAGACACTGCGTACGGCGTCAAGACGGTCCGTACGATGTCGAGACACTGCATACGCCCGTCGAGGCGCTGCGGCTGCGGGCCGACAGGCCGTTGCCGCGAGTTATTTTTGGACAGTGTCATTTTTCCGGAGCCCCGCGCGATGTCGGGACCAGCCCCGCTCAACTCCATACGGCTCCGGCGATCGAAGTGGAATCAGCCCCGCGAGGCCATACGGCTCAAGCGACCACGTTAGGTCGCGCTTGCTGCATGGAGTCACACGCTTGTGGGAACAGGCCCTTTAAACAAATATTCTTAAATAACAAAAATACTAAATATTATACAACTATGTTACAATCCTTGTCAAGGATGTATTGCACCCCCCGCGGTGCCCAGATGTCCCGGAAATCCCCAGGACGTAACCCCGGAAGGGGGCCAGGCAGCTGCCTCGTGCAGAGCTCTGACCGCCGGCCTGCAGCCCACAACATCCTGAAGCCGCGGTCTCCGGTAGGAAAGTGCCGATTCGGGCACTCCAAGCCGCGGAGTGCGTTATACCGTTCATGTCCCCGACCAGGGGTGAACAAGGGGGGAGGACTGGCTGAACTCTGTGCCTTCTATCACAGTGAAGAATGCTGTGGTGGATGTTTGTGCTAAATCTTTTTGTGTATTGTGTGTTCTTTTTAAGTGTATTGCTGCTGGCAAATTCATTTCACTGCACCTTCGGGTGCATGTGACGAATAAAATTGACTTTGACTTTCAAGATTCAAGAGAGTTTATTGTCATGTGTCCCAGATAGGACAATGAAATTCTTGCTTTGCTTCAGCAAAACAGAACATAGAAGGCATGAATACAGAACAGATCAGCGTGTCCATATACCATTGTATAAATATATACACACATGAATAAATAAACTGATAAAGTGCAAATAAACAGATAATGGGCTATTAATGTTCAGAGTTTAGTTTGAGTTGAGTTCAATACTGTGGGGAAGTAGCTATTCCTGAACCTGGTTGTTGCAGTCTTCAGGCTCCTGTACCTTCTACCTGAAGGTAGCGGGGAGATGAGTGTGTGGCCAGGATGGTGTGGGTCCTTGATGATGCTGCCAGCCTTTTTGAGGCAGCGACTGCGATGGATTCCCTCAATGGTAGGGAGGTCAGAGCCGATGATGGACTGGGCAGTGTTTACTACTTTTTGTAGTCTTTTCCGCCCCTGGGCGCTCAAGTTGTCGAACCAAGCCACGATGCAACCGGTCAGTATGCTCTCTACATTGAGCCCTCTTCCGCCTGGCACCGTGACTCATGGATAGCAAGCTTGGCCAGGCCCAGGAGCAACCCAACCAGGACATCTTCAGCTCTACCCTCTCCCCTACGCACAGGGGTGTCCAAAGATGAGGTTGGTGGGTGTGAGGTGTAGCCAGAAGGCAAGGAGCGTGCAGCCCCTTCAGATATTGGAACGGGGGAGGCAACCTCACACACTCCATGTAGACGTGGAACACAGACTCGTCCAGCCCGCAAAAGTGGCGAGTGTTCTTTGAAGGAACTATGCTTTCAATGTGGCAGCAATTCTGCACCATGTTCAGAACAGGGAGCATTTTTGTGTTCTTGTTATTCCATCAGGAAAGCAAGCTTACTGAACATAAATAAATTAATGCAGATGGAGCTCACCGCAATGAGAAATTGGAAGTTTGTGCTCAATAAATTCCACAATAGTTATATGTTACAAACAACCAAACTAAAACAAACTGAATGGTGTCATTCCAAACCTCTACACAACTAACACATTCAGATGCCTCTTAGGGTATAATTTTGGTCATGAACAATTTTTGCAATGAATTAGAAACCGATTTACTCCACAAAGCTGACTTCATAGAGTTGTTGAGTCATAGAGTGATACAGTGTGGAAACAGGCCCTCGGCCCAACATGCCCACACCGGCCTACATGTCCCAGCTGCACTAGTCCCACCTATTTGGTCCATATCTCCCCAAACCTGTCCTCTCCATGACTTGATGAAAAATGTGTGGAACAAGGGATGAGCAGATTCTTCAGCACATGAGAGGCATAGATAGGGTAGACAGTCAGAAACTTTTTCCAAGTTGGAAATGTCCAATACTAGAGGCCCTTTACCTTTTAGGAAGTTTAAAAAGGGTTCGGTTGGGTGTAGGACATGTCTCCAAATATTCTGATAGACTTCTGCAGATATAACACATTAAGACATAGGAGCAGAATTGGGTCATTCGGCCCATCAAATCTGCTTCGCCATTCAATCATGACTGCTCTATTTTACCCCCTCGACCCCATTCTCCTGCCTTCTCCCCGTAACCTTTGACAGTATTACCAATCAACAACCTATCAATCTCCGCTTTCTCTGCCTCAGAGGGCGGTGGAGGCCGGTTCTCTGGATGCTTTCAAGAGAGAGCTAGATAGGGCTCTTAAAGATAGCAGAGTCAGGGGATATCAAATCAGGTGAGACCAAATCTGGAGTATGGTGTACAATTTTGGCCCAATTATAGGAAGGATGTCAACAAAATAGAGAGAGTACAGAGGAGATTTACTAGAATGTTGCCTGGGTTTCAACAACTAAGTTACAGAGAAAGGTTGAATAAGTTAGGTCTTTATTCTCTGGAGCGCAGAAGGTTAAGGGGGGACTTGATAGAGGTCTTTAAAATGATGAGAGGGATTGACCGAGTTGATGTGGACAAGCTTTTCCCTTTGAGAATAGGGAAGATTCAAACAAGAGGATATGACTTCAGAATTAAGGGACAGAAGTTTAGGGGTAATATGAGGGGGAACTTCTTTACTCAGAGAATGGTAGCGGTGTGGAATGAGCTTCCAGTGGATGTGGTGGAGGCAGGTTCGTTGGTATCATTTAAAAATAAATTGGATAGGCATATGGATGAGAAGGGAATGGAGGGTTGTGGTATGAGTGCAGGCAGGTGGGACTAAGGGAAAAAAAGTTGTTCGGCATGGACTTGTAGGGCCGAGATGGCCTGTTTCCGTGCTGTAATTGTTATATGGTTATATGATATGGGGAGAAGGCAGGAACGGGGTACTGATTGGGGACGATCAGCCATGATCAGATTCAGATTCAGATTCATGGCGGTGCTGGCTCGAAGGGCCAAATGGCCTGCTCCTGCACCTATTGTCTATTGTCTAAAAACACCCAATGACTTGGCCTCCACAGCTGTCTGAGGCATAGAGGTTCCACAGATTCATCACCCTTTGGCTAGAGAAATTGCTCCTCATCTCCATTCTAACTTCAGCACCATTTTGCTTTAGCACCAGTACTAGCACTTGCCCACCTACTGACTTGTGGCGGAGAGGCATGCACTGTGGACGATCTCCGCAGAGGCACAGATGTGGCAAAGCGACGGCAGAACGTGGTCTGAGACACGAGGGAACGACGCACTAGTACAAAGCCACCTCTCTTTTGTTTCGACAATAACATGAAGACACCATATTTGATGATTTGGCAAAAAGAACCTCCTACTGAGTTACTCCACCTTTTCGTGTCTATCTTCGATTTAAACCAGCATCTGCAGTTCCTTCCGACACACGCCATCTGCCCTGCTGACGTAGTGACATTGTAGCACGGAGTCCTAACTTTAGAAGAATTTGTTTTTTCTCTGCATGGGCAGGAATAGATAATTCCAAATGTTCCACACAAGGTACATGATGAGAACACTTTCAGGTGACACATTATCCTGTCCCATATCTTCACACAAAGATGCTACGCAGGTGCAGAAAGTAATCTGAAAGCCAACTAGAATCTTGGCATGTGAAAGACTTGGAATACAAATAGCCATGGAGAGATTAATTTAGTTTAGTTCAGTTCAGTTTAGCGATACAGCGCAAAAACAGACTCTTCAGCCCACCGACCCACGCCGACCAGCGATCCCCGCACACTAACACTATCCTACACACACCAGGGACAATTTTTACATTTATATCAGGCCAATCAACGTGCAAAGCTGGAGTGTGGGAGGATACCGAAGATCTCGGCAAAATCCCACGCAGGTCACAGGATGAACGTACAAACTCCGTACAGACAGCACCCATAGTCAGGATGGAACCCACGTCTCTGGCGCAGTAAGGCCGCAACTCTACCACTGCGCCGCCGTGCCACCCAACCTTGCTGAGGCTTTGTCCAACTCACTAATGCAATTATCAAGAAAGCTCATCAGCGCCTCTACTTCCTGAGAAGATTACGGAGAGTCGGACTGTCAAGGAGGACTCTCTCTAACTTCTACAGGTGCACAGTAGAGAGCATGCTGACCAGTTGCATCGTGGCTTGGTTCGGCAACTTGAGCGCCCTGGAGAGGAAAAGACAACAAAAAGTAGTAAACACTGCCCAGTCCATCATCGGCTCTGACCTTCCTTCCATCGAGGGGATTTATCGCAGTCGCTGCCTCAAAAAGGCTGGCAGTATCATCAAAGACCCACAGCATCCTGGCCACACACTCATCTCCCTGCTAACTTCAGGTAGAAGGTACAGGAGCCTGAAGACTGCAACAACCAGGTTCAGGAATAGCTACTTCCCCACAGCCATCAGGCTATTAAACCTGGCTCGAACAAAACTCTGATTATTAATAACCACTTTCTGTTATTTGCACTTTATCAGTTTATTTATTCATGTGTGTGTATATTTATATCATGGTATATGGACACACTGATCTGTTTTGTAGTAAATGCCTACTATGTTCTGTGTGCTCAAGCAAAGCAAGAATTTCATTGTCCTATACAGGGACACATGACAATAAACTCACTTGACACTTGACTCACTTGACTTGAAACTTGAACTCTCTCATTGTGTAGACACAAAAAGCTGGAGTAACTCAGCGGGTCAGGCAGCATCTCTGTAGAGAATCAATAGGTGACGTTTCGGGTCGAGACCCTTCTTCAGTTTAGTTTAGAGATGCCGCACGGAAATACGACCTTCGGCCCACTTCGCTAAACAGCGATCCCCGCACACTAACACTACCCTACACACGCTAGGGACAATTTACAATTTCACCAAGCCAATTAACCTGCAAACCTGTACGTCTTTGGAATGTGGGGGGAAACCGAAGCAATCGGAGAAAACCCACGTAGGTCTCGGGGAGAACGTGCAAACTCCATACAGACAGCACCCGTAGTCAGGATGGAACCCGGGCCTCTGGTGCTGTAAGGCAGCAACTCTACCGCTGAGCCACCGTGCGTGCCACCCTTGCCAAGTACATTTTAAGAAAACCCGGTTCTTAAAATGACCTAATTGACAATTTCAAGAGTCTCTAAGGATTGGTACAGTACATACCATATAAATAACCATATAACAATTACAGCACGGAAACAGGCCATCTCGGCCCTACAAGTCCATGCCGAACAAATTTTTTTTTTCCCCTTAGTCCCACCTGCCTGCACTCGTACCATAACCCTCCATTCCCTTCTCATCCATATGCCTATCCAATTTATTTTTAAATGATACTAATGAACCTGCCTCCACCACTTCCACTGGGAGCTCATTCCACACCGCCACCACTCTCTGCGTAAAGAAGTTCCCCCTCATATTACCCCTAAACTTCTGTCCCTTAATTCTGAAGTCATGTCCTCTTGTTTGAATCTTCCCTATTCTCAAAGGGAAAAGCTTGTCCACATCAACTCTGTCTATCCCTCTCATCATTTTAAAGACCTCTATCAGGTCCCCCCTTAACCTTCTGCGCTCCAGAGAATAAAGACCTAACTTATTCAACCTATCTCTGTAACTTAGTTGTTGAAACCCAGGCAACATTCTAGTAAATCTCCTCTGTACTCTCTCTACATTCTGAATATTGTGCATTCTGCCCATGGCAAAGATCTCAAGATACCAGAAGACATACAAGAATCAAAAGATAGAATGAGTGTATTCACGGAAATACAATTTCTTTAAATTAGTAACATATAAATTTATTTTTGAAGATTGCAATATTTTAGTTCAAAGCGAAGGTTTAGTAAGACGTTTCACATAAAGCTGTTCTTAATTGCTGGAGCTAATTTTGACTAATTGTGGGAACAATAAACTGCAGAGGATCGCCGGTAAACTACGGTGTGTAATCTGATCTATTACAAACAATCAAACCCCTGCCCTGAAGGGAAAGGAGGAAAATGCCCTATCGGAAAAACAAACCCGGGTAGGTTCTAATTCGAAACACACCTCCTTATGTTACATATTAGTCTTTCACCACTCTGAGACAGCGATGCTGTCTTAATTATAAAGGAGGCGCCGTTCAAGTGTGGAACTTATGGCGAAGGAACTCCTGAAATCATAAAACTATGATTTATTTCCCTTTCGTTTGAGGAACGGCTTGAAAAATGTAGTAGCTATCAATCTGGGAGCCGGTGGTTAGCAACACTTTACAAGATTAATTAGTAGGACTGGATGTTACAATCCCTATGATTTCACTACAATTGACATTCTTGGTTATGACCACTAGGTGAATTTGCTAACAATCAGACACATAGAAAATAGGTGCAGGAGTAGGCCATTCGGCCCTTCGAGCCTGCACCGCCATTCAATATGATCATGGCTGATCATCCAACTCAGTATCCTGTACCTGCCTTCTCTCCATACCCCCTGATCCCTTTAGCCACAAGGGCCACATCTAACTCCCTCTTAAATATAGCCAATGAACTGTGGCCTCAACTACCTTCTGTGGCAGAGAATTCCAGAGATTCACACACCCTCTGTGTGAAAAATGTTTTCCTCATCTTGGTCCTAAAAGATTTCCCCCTTATCCTTAAACTGTGACCCCTTGTTCTGGACTTCCCCAACATCGGGAACAATCTTCCTGCATCTAGCCTGTCCAATCCCTTAAGACCACTTAAGACACATCTTCAGTTGTGTACCTCAACGGCACTGGGCGTTTCGGCCTTTTACCACAAGACTCCCTCAGTCGAGGCAGGCCCACCGCAGGGTGATCAGACCTGGGTGTGTGTCTTATGGTTAGCCTCTAGATGGTCACGTGGCAGCCCAGACAGCATCGTTCCTCTTCAGCCACAGCCAGTGACTGCTCCATTCAGTGGCATTGGCAAGTTCTTTTATTGTCCTCCTTTGTGCCTGCCCGCTGACTCCTACTTCCCTCAGGAGCCTTGCGGTGGAATTGGCAAATGGTTTCAACGCCGCTCTGAGATGGATGATTTATGTGGTCTCTGCGTGTGTGAGGTTAGCCTGGATGTTCCAGCACTGGGGCTGCTGCACTCTGAAACTCAAAGATATATATAAACAAAATTCCAGCTCTACCCAAAGAGGATCCCGACCCAAAGACAAGTCTGAACATAGAGCACAAAATGGGACAGAACAAAGAACGGAGAACAGGCCCTCAGTTTAGTTTCGTTTCTAAGTGTCACTTGTACTGTGAAAAGCTTTTGTTGCGTGTAATTATCCAGTCAGCAGAAAGACAATACATGATTACAATCGAGCCGTCCACAGTGTACAGATACATGATAAAGGGAATAACGTTTAGTGCAAGATAAAGTCAATTTAAAGATGGTCCGAGGGTCTCAAATGAGGTAGATGGTAGGTCAGGACCGCTCTGTAGATGTTAACCCTGACCCTGATTCTGTTGTGTAGGAAGAAACTGAAGACCCTGGTTTAAACTGAAGATGGAAGCAAAATGCAAGAGTAACTCAGCGGGGACAAGCAGCATCTCTGGAGAGAAGGAATGGGTGAAGTTTCAGACCGAGAGCATTCTTCAGACTGAGGCTCAGGGGAAAGGGAAACGAGAGATGATGTAAAGAGATATAGAACAAATGAATGAAAGATATGCACAAAAGTATCCATGATAAAGACATTATTGCCATAGAGGGAGTACAGAGAAGGTTCACCAGACTGATTCCTGGGATGTCAGGACTTTCATATGAAGAAAGACTGGATAGACTCAGTTTGTACTCGCTAGAATTTAGAAGATTGAGGGGGGATCTTATAGAAACTTACAAAATTCTTAAGTGGTTGGACCGGCTAGATGCAGGAAGATTGTTCCCGATGTTGGGGAATTCCAGAACAAGGGGTCACAGCTTAAGGATAAGGGGGAAATCCTTTAAAACCGAGATGAGAAGAACTTTTTTCACACAGAGAGTGGTGAATCTCTGGAACTCTCTGCCGCAGAGGGTAGTCAAGGCCAGTTCGTTGGCTATATTTAAGAGGGAGTTAGATGTGGCCCTTGTGGCTAAGGGGATCAGGAGGTATGGAGAGAAGGCAGGTACGGGATACTGAGTTGGATGATCAGCCATGATCATATTGAATGGCGGTGCAGGCTTGAAGGGCCGAATGGCCTACTCCTGCACCTATTTTCTATGTTTCTATGTTTCTAAAGGGAGCCGGTCATTTTTGCCTGTTACCAAGCGTTGTGCGTTCTCAAACTTCTGCACCTCTTGCCTGATGGGAGAGGGGAGAAGAGGGAGTGACTGTGGTGAGATTGTCCACGATTGGCCTGGTGGTCTTGCCGAGGTGGCGTGAAGTGTAAAGGCAGCATGTAGTGTAAACTCGACACGCATTGTCTTTGCCAAACATAATATCAAGACCATCCCTTATCTATCTGTGCATAATCCATACCCCTTCATATCCTGCATATCCATGTGCATATCCAACAGCCTCTTAAACGCTGCTGTTATCTCAGCCTCAACCACTAATCCTAGCAGGGCGTTCCAACTACTCGCCACCCTCTTTGTCAAAATGAAGAAGGTCCCGACCAGAAACGTCAAATATCCATGTTCTCCAGAGATGCTCCAGCGCTTTGTGTCTTTCTTTCACAAACCAGCATCTTGTCCTTGTGATAGACACAAAATGCTGGAGTAACTCAGTGGGGTCGGCAGCATCTCTGGAGAGGAGGAATGGGTGACTTTTCGGGTCGAGACCCTTCTTGTCCGTGTTTCTCCGTTCAATACTTAGGCTTCAGCTCACCATGGACTGCCTGGACATTAGCCCATCACTATTTTGGGAAGCCTCATCCATGTGAATTGGCTGCCAGATTTCTTGCATTAGACCAGTGGCTACACTTCAAAATGCACGTAGTGTCATGGAGCTAAAGCGCAGCTCAGTGGCGCAGCGGTAGAGTTGCTGCTTTACAGCGCCAGAGACCCGGCTTCAAACCTGACCACGGGTGCTGTCTGTACGGTGTTTGTACGTTCTCCCTGTGGCCGCTTGGGTTTTCTCCGGGTGCTCTGGTTTCCTCCCACACTCCAGGCGTGCAGGTTTGTAAGTTAATTGCCCTCTGTAAATTTTCCCTATTCTGTAGGAGACTGCTAGTGCAAGAGGTGATCGCTGGTCAGTGCAGACTCGGTGGGCAAAGGGCCTGTTTCCACGCTGTGTCTCTAAATCAAAAAAAAATCTAAAG
The DNA here is from genome assembly GCF_028641065.1 of Leucoraja erinaceus. Classification (NCBI taxonomy): domain Eukaryota; kingdom Metazoa; phylum Chordata; class Chondrichthyes; order Rajiformes; family Rajidae; genus Leucoraja; species Leucoraja erinaceus. The sequence continues at coordinate 337,762 of NW_026576476.1, read as the reverse complement.
CTCCACAGCATTGAAATAGGCCCTTTGGCCCAACTATCTATGCCAGCCAAGTTGGGCATTTTGGGCAAATGGATGGTCGATACTTCGTCGAGGCCCTGAATCAGGATTGAGAAGTATACTTATCTTGACTCAAAATATTGACCCCCTTACGTTGACAGGTACGGCTCAACCTGCTGTTTATGTTTGTGAAGATAGACACAAAATGCTGGAGTAACTCAGCAGGTCAGGCTGCATCCGTGGAGAGAAGGAATGAATGAAGTTTCGGGTCGGCACCCTTCTTCAGACTGAGAGTCAGGGCTAGTGGGAGACATGGAGATATGGAAGGGTAAGGTGTGAAAACACAAATCAAAGGGAACAATGATCAAGGAAACGATGATCAGGACTTTCATATAAAGAAAGACTGGGTAGACTCGGCTTGTACTCGCTAGAATTTAGAAGATTGAGGGGGGATCTTATAGAAACTTACAAAATTCTTAAGGGGTTGAACAGGCTAGATGCAGGGAGATTGTTCCTGATGTTGGGGAAGTCCAGAACAAGGGGTCACAGTTTAAGGATAAGGGGGAAATTCTTTAGGACCGAGATGAGAAAACGAGGGTGGTGAATCTCTGGAATTGTCTGCCACAGAAGATAGTTGAGGCCACAGTTCATTGGCTATATTTAAGAGGGGGTTAGATGTGGCCTTTGTGGCTAAAGGGATCAGGGGGTATGGAGAGAAGGCAGGTACAGGATACTGAGTTGGATGATCAGCCATGATCATATTGAATGGCGGTGCAGGCTCGCAGGGACGAATGGCCTACTCCTGCACCTATCTTCTATGTTTCAGACTGAGAGTAGTAAATGCCTACTATGTTCTAGAGGGAACTGCAGATGCTGGAAGATCGAAGGTACACAAAATTGCTGGAGAAACTCAGCGGGTGCAGCAGCATCTAAGGAGCGAAGGAAATAGGCAACGTTTCGGGCCGGGTCTGAAGAAGGGTTTCGGCCCGAAACGTCGCCTATTTCCTTCGCTCCGTAGATGCTGCTGCACCCGCTGAGTTTCTCCAGCAATTTTGTGTACCTACTATGTACCTACTTCAATTTTAATGTTCTGTTGTGAGACAACGAAATGCATTAGCAAAGCAAGAATTTCATTGTCCTATCAGGAACACATGACAATAAACTCACTTGAATTTGAACTTGAGTCAGGGCTAGGGGGAGACATGGAGATATGAAATGGTAAGGTGTGAAAACACAGATCAAAGGGGTGGATGATCAAGGAAATGTAGAATGGTGGAAGTCACTGCCTGTCCCGCTGACTTACTCCAGCATTTTGTGTCTCTCTTCAGTGTAAGCCAGCATCTGCAGCTCCTTCCTGCAGAGTTTATTTTTATGCTCCGCTTCTATTTCATGTTTGGAATTCAGCTCATTTGTGCATTTTGGTCCAAATTTGCAATGAGCCAGGTCTGGAGCCAGGTGGTTCTGGAAGAATCCAGACTGGGAGGTGCTAAGAATATTAGTCGGCGTTGGTATGATAGCAAAGGCTGAAGGCTCTTTCCATCACGGTCGACAGATGGGAGAGCGATTAGCGAGAATGGATTGGCTGGAAGGATACACTTGGGCAATTTGCCCCGCTGTTGGGTAGTGACCAGTGTTGAAACAACTTGGCTGGAGGCAATGCGACTCAGGAGCGCTAGTCTTATTTCAGTACATGCAGCCAGGATTCCACAGCTTTGAGCTCTCTAATGCACTCGGCTATTTCTTGGAATCGGGCGTAATGAATTGAATTTGTGAAGACTGGTTTCTGGGAGGAAGCCAAGATGGATTCACCATTTGGCAACTCTGAGGATGGTTGCAAATGCGTCAGCCAAGTCTTTGAGACTCGCACTCCAAGGCTCCTTCATCACTGAGGTTGGAGATGCTCTTGGAGCTTTGAACTGGCCTCAACTACCTTCTGTGGCAGAGAATTCCAGAGATTCACCACTCTCTGTGTGAAAAATGTTTTTCTCATCTCGATCCTAAAAGATTTCCCCCTAATCCTTAAACTGTGACCCCTTGTTCTGGACTTCCCCAACATCGGGAACAATCTTCCTGCATCTAGCCTGTCCAACCCCTTAAGAATTTTGTACGTTTCTATAAGATCCCCCCTCAATCTTCTAAATTCTAGCGAGTACAAGCCGAGTCTATCCAGTCTTTCTTCATATGACAGTCCTGACATCCCGTGAATCATTCTGGTGAACCTTCTCTGTACTGCCTCTATGGCAAGAATGTCATTCCTCAGATTAGGAGACCAAAATTGTACGCAATACTCCAGGAGTGGTCTCACCAAGACCCTGTACAACTGCAGTAGAACCCCCCTGCTCCTATATTCAAATCCTTTTGCTATGAATGCTAACATACCATTCGCTTTCTTCACTGCCTGCTGCACCTGCATGCCTACTTTCAATGACTAGTGTACCATGACACCCAGGTCTCGTTGCATCTCCTCTTTTTCTAATCGGCCACCATTCAGATAAAAGTCTACATTCCTGTTTTTGCCACCAAATTGGCGTTGGTAAAGATTGTAAATTGTCCCTGGCATGTATGAGAGTGTTGGTGTATGGGGACCGCTGGTTGGCGAGGTCTCGGTGGACCGAAGAGCCTTTTTCTGGCGTTTGTCTCTAAACCAAAATAAACTTAAGCATGTCTTTCTGTAGTCACTAGGGTTTAAGGCCTCCATTATTTGTATTGACAGGGCACAATTGCATTAGTAAGGCAATGAATGCATGTGATTAAAATGTTGCCATGGAATACAATTCTCTTGCTTCCAAGATACCCCCTGGGTGCCATTTTGAGTCACGAACAGAGAGTCATACAGCTATGTAGTATGGAAACATGCCCTTTGGCCAAATTCGCTCATTCTGACCAGGTTAACTAACTGAACTAACCCTACCATAACATCCTGCTCACCAGACTCAAAGACCTCGGCATTGAAGGCTCTGCACTCAGCTGGCTCCGTTCCTACCTTTCCAACAAATCCCACTTCATCTCTCTCCACAACCACACCTCTGCTACAGCCACAGTCACTCAAGGCGTTCCCCAAGGCTCCGTACTCGGCCCCCTCCTCTTCATCATCTACATCCTCCCCCTTGGTCAGATACTCCGCCACTTCAACCTGGACTTCCACTGTTACGCTGATGACACCCAGATCTACCTCGGCACCAAATCCCCCCCACAACCACCCCCTCTCCCATATCAACTCCTGTTTGTCAGCTATAAAAACCTGGATGCAACATAATTTCCTCAAACTCAACAGCGATAAGACAGAATTCCTCCTCATAGGCTCCAAAGCCACACTCAGCAAAATCAATAACCCCACTCTCACCATCGACGGCACCACTGTCTCCCCATCTCCCCAGGCCCGCAACCTTGGCGTGATCTTTGATTCCACCCTCTCCCTTGAGCCTCACATCCGCCATGTCATTAAAACCTCCTTCTTTCATCTCCGCAACATCGCCAAACTCAGACCCTCTCTCTCACCTCCCGCTGCTGAAAGACTCATCCATGCCTTCATCTCCTCCCGACTGGACTATTGCAACTCACTTCTCTTTGGCATCAGCTCCACCTACATCAACCGACTCCAACTGGTCCAGAACGCAGCCGCCCGACTCATCACCCACACCAAATCCTGGCATCACATCACTCCAGTCCTCAAACAACTTCACTGGCTTCCCATCTCCCACAGGATCACCTACAAAATCCTGATCCTCACCTACAAAGCCCTCCACCATCTGGCCCCCCCATATCTCACTGACCTCCTCTCCCCCTATCAACCCTCACGGTCCCTCAGATCCACATCAGCCGGTCTCCTCTCCATCCACAAGTCCAACCTCCGCAGTTTTGGGGGCAGAGCCTTCTCCAGGGCAGCTCCCAGGCTCTGGAACTCCCTCCCCCAACTGATCCGCAATTCCGTGTCCCTCACCATCTTCCAGTCCCGCCTCAAGACCCATCTCTTCACCTCTGCCTATCCTTAGCCCCACGTCCCCCTCCCTTTTCATCTGTGCATTAATTGCCTCATACTGTGTTTTGTATTGAATTCTGTCTTTACTTTGTGTACTAGTCATGTCTCTACTATTTATTTCATTCCCCTTACATGTTTTTCCTCTACCTGCTATATGTTTGTAAGGTGTCCTTGAGACTCTTGAAAGGCGCCCATAACTAAAATTTATTATTATTATTATTACCTGCCTGAATCGAACCCATATCCCTCCAGGCCTTCTGCATCCATGCTTTCCTGCCCAAGTGTATTTTAAATGTGAAATTATAACCACTTCCTCTAGCGGCTCGCTCCATATACCCAGCTCTGTGTGAAACTGTTGCCCCCCAGGTTCCTTTTAATCTTTTCCCCTCCCACTGTAAACCTATGGCCTCTAGTTTTCCAACTCTCCTTCCTTGGGGAAAAGACTGTGGCTGTTCACCTATTCTGCGTGCCTCATGATATTGTAAACATTTGTAGTGATAAAAGTCCTAGCCTATCCAGCCTCTCCTTACAACAAACCCTCCGGGTCTTGTAACATCATCGACGGGCTTCTTTGCACCGTTTCCAGTTTAATGACATCCTTCCTATAGCAGGACAACCAGAACAATACACAGTGCTCCCCAAGTGTGGGCTCACCAATGACTTGTACAGCTGTAACCCAAGTCCATTGACTGATGAAAGAAAGTGTTGTTTATTGTCACGTGTACCGACGTGCAGTGAAAAACTCTTGATTCAGTGTGCCTAATGTCTGCTTCACCTCCCTTTCCACCTACTCCCACGGGAGATAGACCCAAAATACTGGGATAACTCAGCATTTTGTGTCTATTATTCTGCGTAAACCAGCATCTACAGTTCCTTCTTACCTACATTCATGGAACTACATACCTTGGGTCTCTCTGTTCTGCAACATGTCCCATGGCCTCATCATTTACTTTGCAGGTTCTGTCTTGGTTTACCCAATGTAGAACTGGAATCTATTTCATTAGATAAGACACAAAAAGCTGGACTAATTCAGCAGGCCAGGCAGCACCTCTGGAGAGAAGGGATGGGTGACAATTCGGGTCAAGACCCTTCTGCAGTTCCTTCCCACACATCTATTTCATTAGCACTGACTTTGTCAGTCCTCCATTTCCCCCTTGTGGTAATAAACAGAGAATGCTCAACTTAACTCTTTAAAAGCCACCTTTTGCTCTATTATATAGTATAGTATAGTAGTATATAGTATAGTATAGTATATCTTTATTGTCATTTCCTGAGTATTCGCATACCCAGAGGAAACAAAAAAACGTTGCTCAACCAGTGTCCATTGAGTGTGCATGAAAAATAAATAGAAATAAAAAAAAATACGTGTCATGAACAAATTTAACACTCTACTAAACATTCAACAGGCGTTCCGACCGGCAGCGGCACAACAGTGGCTCTGCTGCAGTGTGGGGGTTTGTGCGCGATACTTGGCAGGGGGCAAAGTCCATTTAGCAGTCTTATAGCCTGTGGGAAGAAGCTGAGGAGCATCCTGCTGGTTTTGCAGCTAATGCTCCTGTACCTCTTCCCAGATGGCAGGATGGAGAAAATGTCATGCAATGGGTGGTAAGGGTCTTTGATGATGGAGATGGCTCTGCTGATACATCTCTTCCTGTGTATGTTCAGCAGGAAGGGGAGTGGAGCACCAATAATCCTGCTGGCGGTGTTCACTATCCTGTCTAGTTGGTTCCGTTCGTACGCCTTGCAGCTCCCGAACCAGGAAGTGATGCCGTAGGTCAATGTGCTCTCGACAGTCCCCCTATAAAAAATCCTGATCTTATATACTGATCTTATCTGGGGTTGTATCTCGTCTGTGAAGGAACTGCAGATGCTGGTTTACACCAAAGACAGTGACAAAATGCTGGAATAACTCAGGTCAGGCAGCATCTCTGGAGGAAAGAAATAGATGATGTTTCGAGCCTCGACCTGAAACATTGCCTATTTCCTTTGCTCCATAGATGCTGCTGTACCCGCTGAGATTCTCCAGCACTTGTGTCTACCCTCAACTATTCCTTTTCTCCAGAGATGCTGCCTGACCCATTGAGTTACTACTGCATTTTGTGTCTATCTTCGTTGGATCTCAACTGTTTGAAGAAACAAGTCCTTCTCTATACAACAAATAATCCTCCGCCATTTCCGCCACCTCCAACATGACCCCACCACTAGCCACATCTTCCCATCTACCCCTATGCCTGCCTTCCGCAAAGACCGCTCCCTCCGCAACTCCCTTGTCAATTCTTCCCTTCCCTCCCGTACCACCCCCTCCCCGGGCACTTTCCGTTGCAACCGCAAGAAATGCAACACCTGTCCCTTCACCTCCCCCCTCGACTCCATTCAGGGACCCAAGCAGTCGTTCCAGGTGCGACAGAGGTTCACCTGCATCTCCTCCAACCTCATCTACTGCATCCGCTGCTCTAGATGTCAGCTGATTTACATCGGGGAGACTAAACGGAGGTTGGGCGATCGTTTCGCCGAACACCTCCGCTCAGTCCGCAATAACCTACCTGAACTCCCGGTGGCTCAGCACTTCAACTCCCCCTCCCATTCCCAATCCGGCCTCTCTGTCCTGGGTCTCCTCCATTGCCAGAGTGAGCAACACCGGAAATTGGAGGAACAGCACCTCATATTCCGCCTGGGTTGCTTGCGTCCGGATGGCATGAACGTTGAATTCTCCCAGTTTTGCTAGCCCTTGCTGTATCCTCCCCTTCCGTAACCCTCGAGCTGTCTCCTCTCATCCCCCCGCCCTCGGGCTCCTCCTCCTCCCTTTTTCCTTCCTTCTCCCCCCCATCCCCATCAGTCTGAAGAAGGGTTTTGGCCCGAAACGTTGCTTATTTCCTTATTCCAGCTCCATAGATGCTGCTGCACCCGCTGAGTTTCTCTAGCATTTTTGTGTACCTTCTCTATTTAAATATTCTTTCCTGTGGGAACTAGAGAAGAAATTGCAGGCATTCTGACTGTCATATATGGATTATCGTTAGACATGGGTGAAGTCTCTGAAGACTGGAGTGAATATTGCACCTTTATTTACAAAGGGCTGCAACAAAAAATCTGGAATTATAAACCAGTAAGCGTAACATCTGTAGTAAGAAAGTAACTGGAGAGGATTGCTATTACTCGGGAGAAGGTTCTTGGTAAGCTGAAAGGGCTGAAGATGGAAATAGAAAATAGGTGCAGGAGTAGGCCATTCGGCCCTTCGAGCCAGCACCGCCATTCTATGTGATCATGGCTGATCATCCCCAATCAGAACCCTGTTCCTGCCTTCTCCCCATATCTCCGGACTCCGCTATTTTTAAGAGCCCTATCTAGCTCTGTCTTGAAAGCATCCAGAGAACCGGCCTCCACCGCCCTCTGAGGCAGAGAATTCCACAGACTCACCACTCTCTTGTGAGAAAAAATGTTTCTTCGTCTCTGTTCTAAATGGCTTACCCCTTAGTCTTAAACTGTGGCCCCTGGTTCTGGAATCCCCCAACATCGGGAACATGTTTCCTGCCTCTAGCGTGTCCAAACACTTAACAATCTTATATGTTTCAATGAGATACCCTCTCATCCTTCTAAACTCCAGAGTGTACAAGCCCAGCTGCTCCATTCTCTCAGCATACGACAGTCCCGCCATCCCAGGAATTAACCTTATAAACCTACGCTGCACTCCCTCAATAGCAAGAATGTCCTTCCTCAAAATTGTGGGACCAAAACTGCACATACTCCAGGTGTGGTTTCACTAGGGCTCTGTACAACTGCAGAAGGACTTCTTTGCTCCTATATTCGATTCATCGTGTTGTAAAGGCCAACATGCCATTCGCTTTCTTCACTGCCTGCTGTGCCTGCATGCTTTTGGATACGTTACCTGGACCAGATGGACTGCACCCTGTGAAAGAGGTGGCTTTGGAGATTGTCGAGGCATTGGTAGTGATATTTCAAGCACTAGTCAGGAGTGGTTCTAGATGATTGGAAAATTGCCAATATTACTCCGCTGCACAAGAAGGGAGAAAAGCAGAATAGTGAGAACTATAGGCTGGTTAGTCAGACTTCGGTGGTTGGTAAGATTTTAGTCCATTATAAAGGGTGAGGTTACGGATTACTTAGAAGTTTACGATAAAACAGGCCTAAGTCATCATGCCTTTGTGAAGGGGAGGTCTTGCTTGACAAATTTGCTGGAATTCCATTAAGTAAATAGCAGGACAAAGGAGTTGTGCACCTAGATTTTCAGAAAGCCTTTGATAGGTGCCACATGGGAGGTTGCTAAGGAAGATGGGAGCCCATGGTATCAAAGGGCAGATACTAAGATTGTTTCATCTAAAAGTTCCTGACACCAACATACTTGAGTTAATAATCCCACCAATGGGCGATTCATTATTATGTTAATTCAATAAAGCATTCTTAAAGCACAAGGCATTGGGGGTTCAGTATTGATGTGGATAGAGAACTGGCTGGCAAACAGGAAGCAAAGAGTAGGAGTGAACGGGTCCTTTTCACAATGGCAGGCAGTGACTAGTGGGGTACCCCAAGGCTCAGTACTGGGACCCCAGCTATTTAAAATATATATTAATGATCTGGATGAGGGAATTGAAGGCAATATCTCCAAGTTTGCGGATGACACTAAGCTGGGGGGCAGTGTTAGCTGTGAGGAGGATGCTAGGAGACTGCAAGGTGACTTGGATAGGCTGGGTGAGTGGGCAAATGTTTGGCAGATGCAGTATAATGTGGATAAATGTGAGGTTATCCATTTTGGTGGCAAAAACGGGAAAGCAGACTATTATCTAAATGGTGGCCGATTGGGAAAGGGGGAGATGCAGCGAGACCTGGCTGTCATGGTACACCAGTCATTGAAGGTAGGCATGCAGGTGCAGCAGGCAGTAAAGAAAGCGAATGGTATGTTAGCTTTCATTGCAAAAGGATTTGAGTATAGGAGCAGGGAGGTTCTACTGCAGTTGTACAGGGTCTTGGTGAGACCATACCTGGAGTATTACGTACAGTTTTGGTCTCCAAATCTGAGGAAGGACATTATTGCCATAGAGGGAGTGCAGAGACGGTTCACCAGACTGATTCCTGGGATGTCAGGACTGTCTTATGAAGAAAGACTGGATAGACTTGGTTTATACTCTCTAGAATTTAGAAGATTGAGAGGGGGTCTTATAGAAACTTACAAAATTCTTAAGGGGTTGGACAGGCTAGATGTAGGAAGATTGTTCCCGATGTTGGGGAAGTCCAGGACAAGGGGTCACAGCTTAAGGATAAGGGGGAAATCCTTTAAAACCGAGATGAGAAGAACTTTTTTCACACAGAGAGTGGTGGATCTCTGGAACTCTCTGCCACAGAGGGTAGTTGAGGCCACATTGGCTATATTTAAGAGGGAGTTAGATGTGGCCCTTGTGGATAAGGGGATCAGGGGGTATGGAGAGAAGGCAGGTACGGGATACTGAGTTGGATGATCAGCCATGATCATATTGAATGGCGGTGCAGGCTCGAAGGGCCGAATGGCCTACTCCTGCACCTAATTTCTATGTTTCTAATACAGTATGTGGGGTGGGAGATTGCAACCTTCACGTGGTCCGCCCTGTTTCGACAAATGCAATCAACCCAGCCTGCACAATCAACTAAGACCAAATAGAACAAGTTGTCCGACAACTTTAGGCTGTGCACGCCCAACGCAAGAAGAGTATGCCACAGAAAAGGTGTGTGAAAGTAATACACAACCCTACTTCAGGGACGGCACAATGGCGTAGGGGTAGAGCTGCTGCCTTACAGCACCGGAGACCCAGGTTCGATCCTGACTACAGGTGATGTCAGTATGGAGTTGGTACGTTGTCCCAGCGACTGCATGATTTTTCTCCGGGTGCTAGTTTCTTACCACACTCCAAAGACGTACAGGTTTGTCGGTTAATTGTAAATTGTCTCGTGTGTAGCACAGTGCTCCTAGGTGGGTGGGAGCGCTGCGAGCTGACAGCCCTGCCAGCCGCCTGTTAGTTTTTTCTACTTTATTTTGGGGTTTTTTAAGTGCGTCTCAATGTGTGTTTTTAATGTTTCTCTGTGTGTCTTGTGTGGGGGGTGGTGTGGGGAGGGGGGGGAGGGGGGGGGAAACCGCTTTGGTCGCCTCCTCCACGGAGAGGCGACTTTTTCCATGTCACCTCCCCCGTGGCCTAACGCAGAGGATCGGTGCGGCCTTTCCCCGAGACGCGCCCGGGGCTTCAGCCGCGGTCTGCGGAGCTCCAGCTGGCACAGCATCCGGTGCCTGGGATCCCTCATTGGAGATCCCGGAGGAAACGAGCTCCAACCGCCAGTCAGCGGCCTACTTCGGGGACTTACCATCCAGAGCGGGGTCCCTCGCCGGGAATCCCTAGAGAGGAACTCCGACCACCGGCCCTGCGGTCTGCGGTGCTTCTGGCTGCTGGGACCTAAGATCTTCGACCACCGGCCTGCGGTCTACACCATCTTGAAGCTGCGGTCTCCGGTGGGACCTAGCTGGACCTACCTTGTCTGTACATCTGGACACCCGCAGTGGCGACTGTACAGGGTTGTGGTTCCGGAAAATGGAGGAGGACTGACCAAACTTTGTGCCTTCAACTACAGTGATGAATGCTGTGATGGATGTTTGTGTTAATTTTTTTGGATTGCGTATTGTGTGTTCTTTTTTTAATGTACCGCTGCTGGCAAATTCATTTCACTGCACTTTATGTGCAAGTAACGAATAAAACTTGACTTGACTTGTATATGGGCCTGTTTCTGCGCTGCATCTCCTAGTCTAAAATAACATTTCCGAGCAACTTCAAAATAAAGACACAGAATAAAGAAAGCTGGTTTATTAGGTGTTGCAAAAATAACAATCCAGAAGACAAGCATAGCTTTTTAGCTGTACTGCAGCAGCTGAAAGAATACATCAATGACTGTACAATGTAGAAAAATTGACAAAAGGTTCACATAATTAGTGGTTTCAAAAAACCTGATCAAAGAGACAATAGTGGTGATCAACTCAACTCACACTGAATAATGCTGACCTTAGTGTGTACATTATAGATGGTTGTTTAAAGTGATAATCCAGGAGAATGAGCCAACACTGATTTATCAAACACTGCTTCAAGTTTTTGATGTCAGCAACAACGTTTCAAGTATCTGACAACGAAGAACTAGGATAAATTGGATATTTGTACTATTCAAATTAATCTCAGATCACAAGGGATTGAATCTAGCTTCCAGAACGTGGACTGGACCCAGAGAGCGAAAGGAAAATCACATCTGCTAAAATGGAGGTTAAATTCATGCAGCTTGTTAATAAATTCTTGAAAGATTCACACGTACTGTCACTTGACCCCAGCTGCCATTGGCTCTAGCAGCTAGAATGGTTGAATTGGCAGGTCCAATGGCCAACCCCCAAAAGGGAGTATTAGAACTCCCAATGTTTGTATTTCCGTGCAGATGGAAACAGAGCCAGTTTGCAGAGTAATAATCGCAGGTTGAGCTAGATTGGGGAAACTTTAAAGCGCTTTCTCACGGGGCGACTTGACGCAAGATGTAACCAGAGTGAAGTGGTCGTGGTCTAGCACGATATCACACGATATAACGGGGGGTAAATAAAGAGTGTTCATCAAATGAATTCAGCCTGCTACTAAGGTGGCGTTTTGAATTATAAAAGTCTTCTCTTAACAGTTTTGGTCCCTTTATCTAAAATAAAAGGATACTGGAGCATTGGAGCCAATCGAGAAGGAGATTCACCACATTAATTCCTGTTATTTACTGGAGTGGCCTAAGGATCAGAGGCTGGACTGTTTGTGCCTGAACTACTTGGAGTTTAAGAGGGGAGATCTTATTCAAAAACATAAAACCCAAAGGCACATATTCTACTAATGTTTTTAAACCCAACAGCAGGTTTTAACTCTGCAATTTAGACTCGATGGCGGGTTTAAATCCCTGATATTTAGACTAAAGTCTAAATTGTCTTTCTACTAATCGCCAAAGCTTAGACTGACCTTAGACTAGGGTCTAACTTGCCGCAAAATTTAGACTCAGCCAGGGGCAGGTTTAAGGAAGGCTTAAGCTCGCTACGGAGAGAAAAAAAATCACAGACGAGCGGGAAGCACTGCGGAGAGCAGAATGATTTGATGAGATTGAAAGGATTGCCTTACAAGCTGGGAGACTGGAGAACCATGTCGCTGACTACGCTAATCCTTTTTTTAAGTACGACGATGATGCATTCTTGAAAAGGTATCGATTCACAGGCCAGGAACTCCAAAACTGTCACAGCCTCCTCATTTTGCTGTGAACTGTCCGCATCATCATCGAATGGATTTCTGATCTGTAAGACATCGTGGGGGATCAGATCCCTGATAAGCATACACATGGGTGATGGGTTGGGAGACGGTGGGCCTCCACTCATCTTGTGAGAAGGCCACTCTACCTTCGCTTGCAACTTCATTCTCGTTCATTGCTCACGAAGGTCACAAAGATCTCTGCGGCTGCCAAACCGAGACTGGAATTGAGAATAAATCGCATCCCATGCCTTGTTCTTTTCAATTGTTGCCTGGAAATTGCCCCTTTTTTTCCTCGATAATTGACATTTTATCGGCTAGTAACGTCTTTCTCGCTGGCGTCCCAGTTTCCTTTCCGCTGTTTCTTTTTGTCAGCCATGTTGAAGTTGTCGTCTGCTCGAGCTTCTGCTATTGCATGGCACATGCGCAGTACAAGCAGACATCGTCACCATGGCAACTAAAATGCGGTCTAACTTTAAACTCAGCTAAAACCAAAGTCTAAAGTTAGACTCGCCTTAGACTCTAGTCGAACTAAACCTCGCTACCAGAATACCAAATTTTTCTTAAACCGAGTGTCGGGTTTAGTTAGATCGAGCAGCAGGTTTAAGGTGAGTTTAAGGAAAGTCTAACTTTGCAATTAGTAGAATACGGGCCATTGGGTTTAATTTATTGTCACGTGTACTTAGGTACAGTGAAAAGCTTGTGTTGCTTGCTAGCCAGTCAGCAGAAAGACACTGCGTGATTACAATCGAGCCATTTACAGTGCATAGATACACAAGGGAATAACATTTAGTGCAAGGTAAGGCCAGTAAAGTCCGATCTAGGATAGTCCGAAGATATCAAGGATCTTTGTACTGTCAAGATCCTTGATATCTTTGGAGTATCCTTGATGCTGAGCATGTTTCTACTAATGGAGAGTCATGCATAATTATATAAAAAAGATAAAACGTGAAAGGGCATTAAAAACTGATGGGGCGAATCTCTGGAATTCTCTGCCTGAGATTGGATGAGGCCAGATCATTAGATATTTGAGGTGGAGACAGAGACATTCAACATATTGAGGACTTGAGTGGTATGGGGAACTGGCGCAATAGACGAAGGGAGCATAGATTAGTGCAGGTATAGGGGGTTAGTGTTGATTAATAAGGGCTATGGGGAGAAGGCAGGAGAATGGGGTTGCGAGGGAGAGATAGATCAGCCATGATTGAATGGCGGAGTGGATGATAGGCCCAATGGCCTAACTCTGCTCCTATAACTTATGAAAATAGATGTTCATACTGAATGGGCTGTGGCCCAGTGCTTTTTAGTATTTTCTAGTGCTCGTGCACTTTATCAGCCCAGCAACTGGACAATGGACAATAAGTTACAAGGTTACTGATACTGGAGTAGAGGAGTCCCTAAGTTTGTATCACACATCTTATGATCAAAATGTCCTGTAAATGACTGCATTAAAGTGTACACTGTAACCACTCGTGTATGGGGACGTTATTGAAAATAGATTAAAAGGCGTACAAAACTCTGCAGGCTGGCCATGTTTACCTCAATGGAAAATCAAGAGAAGCCATTTGTACAAAAAGCTGCAACTTTGATCCATCTCCATGGGATTGAAACAGTCATATTAACTGGCAGCACCCGACACCTACGTGACCAAGTCACACATCAACAGGTCCCTGTCTAATTTTCCAATGGTTACACAAGCCAAGCTTCTGAATGGACTTTTTTTACTTTACCCGTGGGTTGTTAAAGTGTCCGATTTGATGGGAAGCTTTTGGACTGAGGAAAATAAATATAAAAGTGAATGAAGCATTGTCAACACACTGCTACAATTACTATCCATCCATTGGATTTGCATTTATATCTGTAAACTGGTGCAAACACAATGGTGAACGATAGCTTCCAATGATAAGCATTTGTACAATACAGATTACATTGTAAACACTACATTATTTAAACTGGGTGGCAATCCATTTTGTGATTTAAAACTTGAAAGATCAGTGTATTCAGAGGAGGTTATTAGCAGTCTTTCATCAAAGAAAAAACCCTCCATTTCCTATGCAGGTTTAATGTTTTTTTGCCTTTCTTTGCAGATAATTAGGCTGTGCTTTGACAATTAAATGTCACGACCATCATTAAAAATGTGGAGATCTGTAAACCTATTGTACAATATATCCCTGTTAACAGTAGAGTTGCCTCTTTACAAATTTTACACAGTATCCAGTAGCTAAAATCTACCAGGTATCTACGTTATTTTGTCATACAACAGAAATTAGACAGTGCATATATACAGCAATATTAAGAAAATACCAGTTAAAAGGTAGTCAGCAAAAATGCAGACCGGCGGAAAACCTTAATACTGAAAAATATTCAACACTAAGGGTTGGCAATCGTGCAGTACACGATATTTAATCAATTGTCTTTGAAAAGTAACAATTTCAGTTTGAAGTTCTTTCCATATTTTCTCACCTGTCGGCAAATATTTAGTCGATTTCATCAAAAGACAAGAGAGCTGGATAAAATGCATTCAGCAGTACGACTACAAAATTCAGCAAATAAGCCACTTATCAAAGGAGAGGGATTAATGGCCATTGATCCTGAGGGAGACAATTGTGCAGTGAAAACATCCAAAGGGTACTCTTAGTAAAATAAGGCAACAAGTGTGATGCGCACCAACTGGGCGTGCTGCAGAATGACACAGCTAAGGCATTCCACATACATTTTTTTTTCTGCTGAGCTAGGCCACTCGAAGGGCATTAAACGGAGCATGTTGACCTGCTGGGCAAATAGATTTATTAGGTCAGCATGCTTCAACAAAAATAAAGGACTGGCACAGGTGGAGGAACGGACTCAGTTTGTTTCTTGTTTGAGATGTTAAAGGGGTAGCGACGCAAAATATTCAGGCATTGGAAGCCAGAGAAATTGAATATTATATAGTTTTGCAGTTTTAGTTTTAGAGATACAGTGCACCGAGAGGCACCGAGTGACACTGACCAGAGATTGCCGCACGTTAACAAAATGCTGAACACACAATTTACATTTACACCAAGCCAATTAACCTACAAACCAAAGATCTCGGAGAAAACCCACGCAGGTCACGGAGAGAACGTACAAACTCTGTTCAGACAAGTGCCCGTAGTCAGGATCAGACCAGGGTCTCTGGCACTGCAAGGCAGTAGCTCTACCACTGCGTTGCCGTGCCGCCCAACAAACAAGACTGATCAGATGTGTCCTCAATTCAGTGCCACACTGAGTGTCCTTCATTTAATTCAACCAGCTGTTCAATACATTCAAACATCATGTCAATACAATTGCAAAGACATTTCTTATTAGTGGTTCTTCTCATTCAAAAAAAAAGAATCCTGATATATTGGTGCGAGAAATATTTTGCTTGTTTCAGAGGGGCTTACTGATTTATGATCTATACATGTTCAAAAACACATGCTCACCTCAACCTAATTCATCCTCACATGACTGTATTTAAAGTTTGAAGTTGTATACATGCAAGAAAGATTGTCCAAGGGCATAAAATGTACAGGTTGTACATCTGTAGGAGAAAAATGTGCAGTTTTAGAAGTAAATCCTTCAAATCATTTTCTATTTCACCGACCCACCCTTCCATTTAACGCTGAAGGAAACACAAGGCAGCAGAAAGCTTCTTTGCCATTGCAGCTGTACATAAACACTGCAATAGCACACCCGATTTTGAATGAGAAAATAATTTACAATTGGTGGAGTGTGAAAACATTAATAGATGGGAGCTCCTTTGATGAGTGATAACTCCAGAACATTTTGCTGTATGACAGCAAACACAGACAAAAAAAAAATGGCAAGATGCTGGTATTTTGGATGATCCCTTTAAACAAAAGCAATATACATATATTCTTAAAACCATATCCTGATTGAAAACTTAAAGACAATTATATTTGCATAGTGCATCCTTTTGGATTTATGTATTTACAAAATGATACGACCCTAACTTTACACCTATATAAACAGTTATTTAAAAAATAAATCATTGCAGGGAAGTACTTGTGCTTTTTTTTTAAAATCAAGGCAACTTTACAATAATGTAGGATCCGGATCAGTCACTTTCTAAGAAGAAATACAAGAATTCAATTAAAAACAGGTGTCATTATGGACATGCAATAAAATAATTACCATAAGAATTCAGATTTATTTTGTACATAATCTATATTATATTCTATGTTTAAAAAAATCCAGTTTAGACTTCCAATCTTCAGTATGCACCTTTCAGTCATTTCAGACTGATGGGTTTCGAAGTGGAACCATGTTTGCGTCTGGAACCTTTCAATGTGCTGATTTGTACAAGATCACCAGACGGGCGGCCACGTGGAAGAAACAAATGTGCAATTTGCTGCCTGTTCCTTCTTCCAAGGACATTCATCTTGGTCACACTTCGACTCAGTCCTCAGCAATGAAGAAGACATCATCTATAACTAAGGAAACGCAGAAACACATGCTTAACACAAGATTCTTGAAATGACCAATGTTATTTGGTTACAGGAATGAAGCTTAAGGTTTTTTGACAGACTGCCTTTTCTAATTAAACCTCATCCAGAATGGCTACAGGACAGGAGACCACTTCATAAGGTCATAGGTTCTAGGAGCAGAATTAGGCCATTCGGCCCATCAAGTCTACTCCGCCATTCAATCATGACAGATCTATCTATTCCTCCCAACCCCATTCTCCACATAAACCCTGACACCTGTACTAGTCAAGAATCAATCAATCTCTGCCATAAAAATATCCATTGACTTTGGCCTCCACAGTTGTCTGTGGCAAAGAATTCTACAGATTTGCCACCCTCTGACTAAAAAAAATTAATCCTCATCTCCTTTCTTAAGGTACGTCCTTTAATTTAGGTCCTAGACTCTCCCACATCCTCTCCACATCCACTCTATTCCGCCTATTAACGCTGCATTGCCTCTGTCCATCTTGGGTGTAAACCAGCATCTGCAGTTCCTTCCCACACATTTATCTGCTCCACTGCAAAATCTCCACAAGGTATGCCTACTTTGAAGAAGTTCGACTAGAGTTCTTCAACCCCTCTCTCACTGCTACCTCTAGTTTCCCTGCCCCCTGACTCCCAGTCTGAAGAAGGGTTTTGACCCGATGTCATCTTTTCCTTTTCTCCAGAGATGCTGCCTGACTCGCTGAGTTACTCCAGTATTCTGTGTCTATCCGTTAGCTGCTCTGCCCACTCCCTGCTACCTTGCTCTCTCCCTGTAGCCCTGCAATGTAAAACATAGAAGAGTACAACACAGGAACAGACCCTTTAGCCCACAATGTCTGTGCCAAACATGACGCCAAGCTAAACTAATCTCATCTGCCTGCACATGATTCATACCCTTTCATTCCATGCAAATTTCTTTTCAAATATTTATCTAGTTCCCCTCTGAGTATTACAACTGAATTGGCTTCCACTGTCGCCCAGGCAGAATATTTCAGACCCTAATCACTCTCTGGATAAAATGTTTTTCTGTCACTTTGTTCTCATACTTTAGACCTTAGAGATGCAGCACGGAAACAGGCACTTCAGTCCAGTGAGTCGGCAATCACCAGCGATCACTCCTTACATTAGCACAGAGGTGGGGAACCTGCGGCCTTCTAGGCCATTAAGTGCGGCCATTTGAACGAATCCAAATTTTGTAGAACAAATCCTTTTATTTTTATTAATATGTTTTTGTTCGTCTTTTATTATTTTAATTTTAATCTTAAAATGAACGTATGTAAAATACCAAAGAGTAAAAGAAGATTCAACGAAATTAACCCTCCCCGACTGACAGCCACAATTAAAACATTAGTAAGTCGTGAGGGCTATTTTAACAAAATAATGTACATTTTGAAGTATATCTAATTGAAGTTTCTTGGATGCGGCCTTATTAGATTACAGCTAACTTAATGCGGCATTCCAACATGAAAAGGTTCCTTACCCCTGGACTAGCACTATCCCACACTCTAGGGACGTTTTATAATTGTACCAAAGGCAATTAATCTACAAACCTGTATGTCTTTATTGTGTGTGGGGGGAAACCAGAGAACCCGGAGAAAACCCACACGGTCACAGGGAGAACGTATAAACTACGCACAGACAGCACTCGCAGTCAGGATCTCTGGCGCTGTAAGGCAGCAAATCTAGTGCTGTGCCACTGTGCCAGCCCAGTCTTCATTCGATGCTCACATCTTCTTGATTTTTCCATCTATCCCCCTAATCTATAGTTAGTGATTTTAATTACCTCTAGCAAAGGCCATGGCAACCTCGGTTCGAAAGAGAACAAATCCAGGTTTTTTACACCACGCATTGAATTTTTTCCTAATATGCTCAGAACAAAAGATAGTGTTGTTTCCAAATAGCTTATGTTATATATCTATCTTGACACCCGATAGATTTTAATATGTTATATCTACCTAGACACCCGATAGATTTTAAGATGGGGCAACTATGTGTCATGCGAACTTGAAAGGCAAATCTGCAGTGAAAACCTTTCACATCATCAAATTGAAATGGAAATGGAAAACAATGGTCTCAAACACAAATTTCACTCTGTGCTTTTAAGTAACGACTCAACTGAAATATTTCTGCAGGCTGTCACTATTCACGAGAGAAACTCACTTTAGCTTGTACAGCAACATGATCAAAAGGTCTTGAAAATTTCCAGATCTTTGGGAGGCACAGGAGGAATTTTTTTCCACTCATTTTCCGGGTAGGTCTCGAAATTTGAAGTATCCCCATCATGAGAGAGTTTCGGTATAATTGGTGGCTGAAACAGAAAATTGACCCCTTTAGAAAAATCACGTTGGATATTTAGATTTTTAGACTCTTGCAGGCGATCTCAGCACAGGATCTTTTCTCAATTCCGAAGGGTCACAACATCATCTATCCATTGTGTTCAAGATGGAACTGCAGATGCTGGAAAATCGAAGGTACACAAAAATGCTGGAGAAACTCAGCGGGTGCAGCAACATCTATGGAGCAAGGGAAATAG
Source organism: Leucoraja erinaceus (assembly GCF_028641065.1). NCBI lineage: Eukaryota > Metazoa > Chordata > Chondrichthyes > Rajiformes > Rajidae > Leucoraja > Leucoraja erinaceus. The sequence goes on along the minus strand of NW_026576476.1, from coordinate 318,502 downwards.
GTATCCTTCGCTCCATAGATGCTGCTGCACCCGCTGAGTTTCTCCAGCATTTTTGTGTATCATCTATCCATTCCCTGACTCACCTGTTGAGGCCCTCCAGCACTTCAGTTTCAGTCTAGTTTATTGTCACTTTTATTGAGATAGTGAATAGCTTTTGTTGCGTGCTATACATGATTACAATCGAGCCATTTAGTGTATAGATACATGATAAGAGAATAACGTTTAGTGCAAGGTAAAGCCAGCAAAGTCCGATCAAGGATAGTCCGAGGGTCACCAAAGCGGTAGATAGTAGTTCAGCACTGCTCTCTGGTTGTGGTAGGATGATTCAGTTGCCTGATAACAGCTGGGAAGAAACGGTCCCTGAATCTGGAGGTGTGCGTTTTCACCTTTTGCCTGATGGGAGAGGGGAGAAGAGGGAGTGGCCAGGGTGCGAGTTGTCCTTGATTATGCTACTGGCCTTGCTGAGGCTGGGTGAGGTATAAATGGTGTCAATAGAAGGGAAGTTAGTTTGTGCGATAGTTTGGGCTGCATTCACAATTCGCTTCACAAAACTGTGTTTTGCTCAAGGTTCCAGTATCTGCAGTTTGTCTACAATTTGTTTTAATTTATTTCTTAACCATTAAAGAAGTAAGAACGGCACATTTGGATAGCAGTAAAGGATTGGTTCAAGACAGCATGGATTTATGAAGGGGAAATCCTGCTTGACTAATCTTCTAATATTTTGAGGATGTGGCAAGTAAAATGGAAGAACAAAGGACAAAAGGACATTTATTGTCATGTACACCAAATGGTGTAGTGAAATGTGTCTTGCCATGCAGCACACAGATAAAGATTAGACATAACATTAAAGAGATTTAACAATAAACATAAGATCAGATTCAGATTCTGATTCAATTTTAATTGTCATTGTCAGTGTACAGTACAGAGACAACGAAATGTATTTAGCATCACCCCATTTACACTCTGTACCACTAAGTAACCCAGATGCCAGGCCTTCAGGATTTCAGAACAATTAGTGACAGCATAGTGGCATAGCGGCAGAGCTACTGCCTTACAGTGCCAGAAACCTGGGTTCAATCCTGACTATGGGTGCTTGTCTGTGTGGAGTTAGAACCTTAAAGTATGATACAGTCCAATAAAAACATCCCCCCACAATGGTTCCCACTGTGGGGGAAGGCACAATGTCCAGTCCCCATCCCCAGTTCACCCATAGCCGGGCCTATTGAGGCCTCCGCAGCCGCCTCTACCAAGGCCCGATGTTCCAGGCCGTTCACGCCGGATGATGTAGCTCTGGCGTCGGGAGAATCCTCACAGCGGCATGGGACACCTGGAACAGCCGCTTCCGTACTGGAGGCCGCGGCTTCCGAAGCCAACAAGGCAGCACCGGATGGAGCTCCACAACTGGCGATCGGCGAGAGATCCTAGGCTCCGCGATGTTTAAGGTCAGCGCTGCCGCCCGCAGCTGGCCGCTCCACGGTCCCGCAGCTCCACGGTGTTCATCAGCGGTCTTCAGCTCGCCGGAGCTCCAGCGCGGCGACCCGGGCAAGGCATCTCCCGCTCCGTTACGTGATAGCGCTCCAGCGCTGTGCCGCCGCAGAAGCCGAGGTTCTGGGCGGTCCCCTCAGGAAATGCCGCTCCAGGCCTGCTGGTAGGCCGTGAGGATGGGTCGATGGTGCAGCCCGGAGAAAAGCTGCCTCTCCGACCAGGTAGGGACCCTGAAAAGTATTTTCCCCCTTCCCCCCCCCCCCTCCCTACCCCCCCCCCCCACATAAAAAGGGCTAGAACTCCTAAAAACAAAACACTCAACTAACTAAAAATAAAAAATAAAAGATGAAAAGCTGCAGGCTGGGCAGCCATACCACACAGGATGGCACCCCCTAACACCACCTTCTGCTATGGCTGTAAGACACTACGTTGGAAAAGCCACTACTGTATCATACTTTAAGGTACTTTAAGGAGAGCCAGTGGATGTAGTGCATCTGGACTTTCAGAAAGCCTTTGATAAGGTCCCGCACAGGATTTGGATTTAGGGTTGGGGTCGCTGACACGTTTACCGAGGTACAGTGAAAAGCTTTGCAATCCAAACAGATCAGATATACCATACATAAAGACAATCAAGTCAAACCCAAGTACAATGGCTAGAACAAAGGGGACAATAAGAGTGCAGAATACAGTTCTCAGCATTTCCGTGGACAAAGTCCAATGTCCACATTGGTGTAGAAGAGAGTCAAGAGTCAAGAGAGTCAAGAGTCAATTTAATTGTCATTTGGACCCCTGGAGGTCCAAACGAAATGCCGTTTCTGCAGCCATACATTACACACAAATAGACCCCAGATACAACATAATTACATTTAACATAAACATCCATCACATAGCTGTGATGGAAGGCCAAATAAACTTCTCTCTCCACTGCACTCTCCCCCCCCCCGATGTCAGAGTCAAAGTCATAGCCCCCGGCTGGCGATGGCGATTGTCCCGCGGCCATTAAAGCCACGCCGGGTGGTGCGAGGTCGCACACCGGGTCTTGATGTTGGAGCCCCCGGTGTGCGCTCGCAGAGTCCGCGGCCATTCCAGCCGCGCGGGGCAGTGGTGTCAGGCCCCGCTCCAGGAGCTCTTCGACCCCGCAACTCGGGCGGGAGAAGTCGCCGCCGCAGAAGCCCCGAAAAGCGGTCTCCCCCCAGGGAGCCGTGGGCTCCCGGCGCCGTCGTCCACAGACCTGTAGAGAGCCTCCGACTCTCCGGCAGCAGCAGCAGCAGCAGCAGCAGCAGCAGCAGCATCAGCATCAGCATCAGCAGCAGCAGCAGCAGCGCTCCTCCACCGCTCCGGACTCGGCCAGCTCCGCGACGGCAACGGTGAGTCGACACCTGAGTCCCCGGTCTCTTCCTGTTGGAGGCCGCTCCTCGTTGCGGCCTCAACGACGACTGAGACCCGACGAGAAAAGGTCGGGTCTCCAGTGCAGGGAGAGATTCAAAAAGTTTCCCCACCCCACCCCCACCCCCCCACACACACACCCCAACATAAAATAACAAACACTACATAAAAACACAGACAAAAATAATAAAAACGCGGACAGGCTGCAGAGGCCGCTGCTGGCCAGAGCCGCGCCGCCTACCGGATGTGAATCCATCATTGTACTAGCTTATGGAAGGACCGTTCAGAAGCCTGATAACAGAAAGGAAGAAGCTGCTCCCTAGTCCGGCGGTGCACGCTTTCAGCAGATGCCACAGAAGCGATCATGTTGGCTACTATTCCGAGGCAGCGTGATGTGTAGATTGAGAGAATGATGGGGAGTCTGGTCTGTGTGATGGACTGGACTACATCTACACAAATGTCACTACTACTGTCTAGATAATGGATGCAACTACTATTAATACTAAATTCTTCCGCTTCATTTTGTTTCCTCCATGTTACATTGCAGTGTGATAATGTTTTCAGTGAAGGAAGCACTACATATACAATGCACCAGACCATTCCAGCTCAATCCACACATGTGGACCCCAGCCCTGACTCACCCTGAACGTTCACCCCATTTACACTCTGCACCACTAAGTAACCCAGATGCCAGGCCTTCAGGATTTCAGAACAATTAGTGACAGCATAGTGGCATAGCGGCAGAGCTACTGCCTTACAGTGCCAGAAACCTGGGTTGAATCCTGACTATGGGTGCTTGTCTGTGTGGAGTTAGTACCTTCAAGTATGATACAGTCCAATAAAAGATAGTTCCGAGGTCTCCAATAAGGTAGACACAAAATACTGGAGTAGCTCAGCGAGACAATAGACAATAGGTGCAGGAGTAGGCCATTCGGCCCTTCGAGCCAGCACCACCATTCAATGTGATCATAGCTGATCATCCCCAATCAGTACCCCGTTCCTGCCTTCTCCCCATATCCCCTAACTCCGCTATCTTTAAAAGCCCTATCTAGCTCAGACAACCTATCTAGGCAGGCAGAATCTCTGGATAGAGGGAATGAGTGACGTTTTGGGTTGAGACCCTCCTTCAGACTGAGAGTAAGGGGAGAGGGAGAAGGAAGGGTAAGGTGTAAAAACAAGACACCAAAAGAGATGACATCAAGGAAAATGTAGAATAGATCATTGTTAGCTGGGAGAAGGTGACAACAAAGTAGATGGGAGGTCAGGACCAACCCCTAGCTGGTGAGAGGACCATTCAGTTGCCTGATAACATTCAAACTTCCGTACCTCTCTTGCCTGATGGGAGAGAGGGAGGAAGAGGGAGTGGCTGGGGAGAGACTGGTCCTTGATTATGCTGGTGGCCTTGTGGAGGCAGTAGATGGAACTACACTTCAAAGGTTGTGCTTCAAGAGCCGACTGATTCTTTCGGCAGAGGAACCACCTATGTTGTAAGGAAATACATTACAAAAGCAAGTGCCTCTCTTTATTACAAGCAACGTCTCCAGGCGTTTATAGAAACATTTTCTGAAAGAGATCCAATGCATTTGGAAGAACTTTCGTTTCATGAATCTTGCTAAATTGCTGGAGCTCAATGCACTTGCAGAGAACCGCTAACTGAAGGCTAATCCATGCAACTGTGCATGCTGTGTCCGCAACCATTACAATAAATTTATGATCAGCACTATGCTATTAACTACGCTGCCTTCATCGCATTTCATCCCAGAACACAAGACTAAATTGTTGCGACAGAACAAGAGTGCTGTAAAATCCGAACAAACCTAGGAAATAAAACGTTTTCAATCATAAATACCCCAATAAAACAAAGTGCCAAATATGCAAAGAAACTTTACAGGATTCAAAGGAGAAAAAAAAAGCAAAAAAGCCAGGCCTTTTCAGAGATTCTGCCTATGTTCACATTGTCATAAAAACACGTAAGATTTAGTTTCTTACACCAGTTCCAGACTTCAATTGGATCACATCTGATCTGCACCTTAAATCTCAACAATCTTTTAAAATGTATTTCCGCTTAAATTTAGGTTCGGTGACGGCACCTGATAGCAACCCAAGGTCACGACGAACCATCGGTTCTAGAGGGCGGCGCTTGGTGGGGGAGGCGCGAGTCACAGGGTCGGTAGCCGAGTTGGTATTTAAGGCCGGGCTATGCCCGTGTCAGGTGAGGAGTAAGGAGCTGTATTACAGAAGAATAAACACGTCTAGTGCGCACATCACGAATAGTTATTGGCTGGACTCTTGCGAGACCCCATCACAATTCTTGGCTGCTTCCTTTGCATTTTGAATCACTTGGGGCCATTTAATTTCATCACATTTTATAAACTGTTTTGGAAACATTCCTCCATTGGGCCAAATTTTCATCCAAGTTAATTGCTAAGTGGTGTTTTAATACTTCCTGGCAGAAGGGGAAAGGATTTGAGGAGGATCATTTCAACCCTACACGTCTATCCCTTTTCATGTAGCTATTTGAATCAGGGTGCAACAGCAGTATACCAAGAAGAAACATGATCACGTTTTCATAAGAGAGGTTTCAACATGTAGGCCTGGCTAAAAACATGAAGACTGATTATTAGCTGTTGGTAAACCAGTTCTCATGGTCTACCAAGTTTTGTTGCTTAATTCTAGACAATATCCAAAATACACGGAATTTTGTTTTGCATACAGCAGTTGTGATTTAACTTTCAAGCTACCAGGATACTAGTGTATTTTTATGGTGTCTATATTATCATGTGTGCGTAGATACATCGTTTCTTGAAAGTTGCATCACAGCTAGAGAGGTGACTTTCAACATATTGGCTTTCATCAGTCTGAGTGTAGAAGTTGGATAGACACAAAATGCCGCAGTAACTCAGCGTGACAGGTAGCAACTATGGAGAGAAGGAATGGGTGACACTTCTTCAATCTAGAGTCAGGGAAAGGGAAACAAGATATAGATTCAGATTCAGATTCAATTTTAATTGTCATTGTCAGTGTACAGTACAGAGACAACGAAATACATTTAGCATCTCCCTGGAAGAGCGACAAAGCAAATGATTTGAATAAATAATAATAAGTGTCCGGGGGGGGTGGTGATTGGCAGTCACCGAGGTACGTTGTTGAGTAGAGTGACAGCCGCCAGGAAGAAGCTGTTCCTCGGTCTGCTGGTTCGGCAACGGAGAGCCGTGTAGCGCCTCCCGGCTGGTAGTAGGGTAAACAGTCCATGGTCGGGTTGAGAGCAGTCCTTGGCGATGCTGAGCGCCCCCCGCAGACAGCGCTTGCTTTGGACAGACTCAATGGAGGGGAGCGAGGAACCGGTGATGCGTTGGGCAATTTTCACCACCCTCTGCAATGCCTTCCGGTCGGAGACAGAGCAGTTGCCATACCATACTGTGATGCAGTTGGTAAGGATGCTCTTGATGGTGCAGCGGTAGAAGTTCACCAGGATCTGAGGAGGCAGATGGACCTTCTTCAGTCTCCTCAGGAAGAAGAGACGCTGATGAGCCTTCTTGATCAGAGGAGAGGTATTGTGGGTCCAAGAGAGGTCATCGGAGATGTTGACTCCCAGGAACCTGAAGCTAGAAACACGTTCCACCTCCGTCCCGTTAATGTGGATGGGGGTGTGCGTGCCGCCTCTGGATTTCCTGAAGTCTACAATGAGCTCCTTGGTCTTCTTGGAGTTAAGGGCCAGGTTGTTGTCAGCGCACCATGCTGCTAAGTGCTGGACCTCCTCCCTGTAGGCCAGCTCATCGTTGTTGCTGATGAGTCCAATCACCGTTGTATCATCTGCATACTTGATGATGGTGTTAGTACCATGTACAGGTGTGCAGTCATAGGTGAAGAGGGAGTAGAGGAGAGTAGATGTGGAGAGAGATGCAAACTGGGATGTCTTGATCCTCCCCAAGGTAGAAGATGGAGGCTCGCAGGCAAGCACCGAGAAAACATACGTGGCTGCAGTAGCGAGTATGGGTTAAAACTTTGTCCTAGAGCAGGAAGAATCACAGAGGTGGAGCAGCCAGAACGGATGTTGCAGAACTGTTGTAGGAGAGAGACAGAAGTTGGGCTGATATGTTGCAGTTGCACAAGACAATGGTGAGGCCACATTTAGAGTATTGCATTTAGTTTTGGTTGCTCTGCTATAGGAAAGACGTGTGTAACTGGAATGAGTGCAGGGAAGATTTAGAAGTATGCTGCCAGGACCTGAGCAGCTCTAACAAGTTTCATAGCAGCTCTAACAAGTTTCATTATCACATCTAAGTTCCTATAAAAGAATAATTTTAATACGAGAAATAAACATGCTTGACACGCAATTTAAATATTCAACCATGGTGAAATGGAGATTTTTAAATATTTAATTTAATCCTACTGATATGCAGAACATTCCTATGTTTTCAGGAATACAGTGCCTTTATTGTACCTCACCTTTAGTTTTCTTAGCGGTACTGCTTCCCAGTCTACATATTTGAACCATCTGTGTCGCTTAACATCATCTACTCCATTCTGAAATTGAAAGGAAAGCAGTTTATGAATTTTCAGTAAGCAAATCAAAGCATAATAGTGCAGCAAGCTTGGCTGGTCCATTACCCTGTCCAGTGGAGAGATTCCAGAGTCACGATTACGTTACCTCCCTATTGAAGAATGAGCTTGGTGGGGGAAACAAACTGGATTAGTTATAGTACTGCAGAGTGACAAAAGTGTTATTGGTGATAAGGAAGGCGAAACCCAAATGGTATTTCTAGTGTATAAAATCATAAGAGGAATCGATCGGGTAGATGCGCAGAGGCTCTTGCCCAGAGTACGTGAATCGAGGACCGGAGGACGAAGGTTTAAAGTGAAGGGGAAAGGATTTAATAGGAATCTGAGGGGCAACTTTTTCCACACAAAGAGGGTGGGTGTATAGAGCAAGCTGCCAGAGGAGTTAGTCGAGGCAGGGACCACCCCAACATTTATGAAACAGTTAGACAGGTACATGGATAGGACAGGTTCAGCGGGATATGGACCAAACGCAGCAGACGGGACTAGTGTAGCGGGGACATGTTGGGCAGTATGGGCAAGTTGGGCCGAAGAGCCTGTTTCCACATTATATCACTCTATGACTCCACACATCCTAGACATCCAAAGCTACGTCAAACGTATGACATTTGCTTACACAAAGGATGAAGCTGGAAAGAATTGCTGAGAAGTGGCTGAGGTCTGAGCATTAGAATCATTTAACAACTAAGGTTAATGAGAAGTTTTCACATGGTTGAGATTATAACAAATGGAATGAACAGATGTCTTTATTCAAATCCATCTTATGAATGCACACTGAATACCTATGATACTGTTACAAAAGGAGCATAGCAAGTCCACAGACTTCCATTTCACGGTAAGAATGGACTGGAATCCATCTCTAGGGTGTAGTAAATTGAAATCAGAATACTGTCAACTGACTTGTATTTTAACAGAACTGTCAAATTCAGTTGGGCTCAGTGGTAGTACAGCTCTTCATAGCAAAAGGCTTTTAGGTTAAAGAAGGATTCCAGTACAAGCACAGTACACATCATCTAGTTTGCACAAAATCTTCATGAAGGAGAGCAGAATAGTTCAAGTGATTGTCCTTCTGATAAAATATTAAAATAATGCAAAGGAACGCTATAAATCTCATATTGTTCACAGAATAAAATTCAATTGAAACTGGATTTTCCATTTAAAAAAAAAGCAGAATAAGACTAAACATAGCAAGAAGTAACATGGTCAGTGTAAGGTCAGGGCCAATAATAACCGGTGTGAGAAGGGAGGTGAATACCAAAGCGTTTTATATGAATGCTCAAAGTATAAGAAATAAAGTGGATTAGCTTGAGGCTCAATTAGAAATTGGCAAGTATGATGTTGTGGGAATTACAGTGACATGGCTACAAGAGGACCAGGGTTGGGAACTGAATATTCAAGGGTATACGTCCTATCGAAAAGACAAGACAGGTGGGCAGAGGGGGTGGGGTAGTTCTGTTGGTGAGGAATGAAATTCAGTCCCTTGCAAGGGGCGACATAGAATCAGGAGATGTAGTCAGTATGGATAGAACTGAGGAATTGATAGGGTAAAAAGACCCTAATGGGAGTTATCTACAGGCCCACAAACAGTAGCCTGGATATAGGGTGCAAGTTGAATCAAGAGTTAAAATTGGCATGTAGTAAAGGTTATGGGAGATTTCAACATTCAGATAGACTGGGAAAATTAGGTTGGTACTGGACCCCAAGAAAAGGAGTTTGCAGAGTTGTAGAGTGCCTTCGTGATGGGTTGCACTGAGCAGCTTGTATTGGAGCTTACCAGGGAGAAGGCAATTCTGGATTTAGTGTGTGATGAAACGGATTTGATAAGGGAACTCCAGGTAAAGGAGCCATTAGAAGGTAGTGACCATAATATGATAAGTTTTAATCTACATTTTGAGAGGGAGAAGGGAAAATCGGAAGTGTCTGTATTACAATTAAACAAAGGGGACTATGGAGCCATGAGGGAGGGGTTGGCCAAAGTTGACTGGAAAGATACACTAGCAGGGATGACAGTGGAACAACAAATATTATTTCTGGGAATAATACAGAAGGTGCAGGATCAGTTCATTCCAAAGAGGAAGAAAGATTCCAAGGGGAGTAAGGGGCAACAGTGGCTGACAAGGGAAATCAGGGACGGTAGAGAAATAAGAGCAAAGTATAACATAGCAAAGATGAGTGGGAAGCAGTAACAGGATCGGTCCGAGTTAGCATGGATTTACGATGGAGAAATCATGCTTAACTAATCTTCTGGAATTTTTTGAAGATGTGACAAGTAAAATGGAAGAAGGACAGCCAGTGGATGTAGTGTATCTGGACTTTCAGAAAGCCTTTCATAAGGTCCCACACAGGAGATTAGTGGGCAAAATTAGATCCAAATAAAACACTCATTTAAGGGTCTGACATAGAAAGCCCAATTACATTATGGTGAGACATTTCTAAATTAGATATCAAGGCTCCATGTTAACCTGACATTTAGTATTTTATCATGTAATTGGGCTATTTTGTCTTATCCAAGAGTCTTGAAGCAATTAATTGAACAACCAAGATAACACCGCACACTAAATTTAGAATGCTGTTCTTTTAAGTAGAACAGGCATTTTTTTGTAATACATGAGCCTTTGTGGGTTCACAGTAATTTTACAAAACATCAGCAGGACCAACCTAAACTGTACTACAGATGACCTCCATGCTACAGGGATGTGGTTGGGGGTTGTACTCTTCGAAAAAGGTAAAAACAAAAACAAAAAAAGCCTATCACAATTTTACATAATTCATATTCATAAATTATAGGAATGAAACTAATTTTCACTATGTTCCCTTAAGAGATGGAAAAAAAATTGGGCTGTACTGAATGGGCTTAATCATGCAAAAACAAAAATCACAAAGCTCACTCTGAGAGTATGGTCATTGTTTAAAGCAATACCTGTCTGCTAAATAAATTAACAAACGTCTGGGCTTCAGCCAAGTGAATTATTAACATGACTTATGACTGCACTTTATTTCATCATAAATCTTTTTTTTTCAAAAAAAATCAATATCTGGAGTGGTGGAGAGTGGGAAAGGTGAGAGGCAAAAAAATCATCCCAGGTCATTCCTAGGATACTGCAGAGTTCTTTTCCTGGAACCCTATAAAGTCGTAAATGCTTCAGCAAATGTACAATGCCCTCCATAATGTTTGGGACAATGAACAATCGTTTATTTATTTGTCCCTGTACTCCACAATTTGAGATTTGTAATAGAAGAAAAAAAAAAAAAATCACATGTGGTTAAATGACACCTTGTCAGAATTTTGATAAAGGCCAATTTTATACATTTTGGTTTCAACATGTAGAAATCCTGCACCAGCACTCCCACGTCCCTTTGCACATTTGGAAAGCAGTGACAGGATCGGTCAAAGTCAGCGTGGATTTATGAAGCGAAAAATCATGCTCGGCTAATCTTCTGGAATTTTTTTGAAGATGTAACAAGTAGAATGGATATGGGAGAGCTAGTGGATGTGGTGTATCTGGACTTTCAAAAATTCTTTGACAAAGTACCACACAAAGGATCAGTGTGAAAAATTAGAGCACATGGTATTGGGGTAGGATATTGACATGGATAGAGAACTGGACAGGAATCAGAGTAAGAATTAACGGGTCCTTTTCAGAATGGCAGGCAGTGACGAGTGGGGTGCCGCAAGGGGGACCCCAGCTATTTACAATATATATTCACGATTTAGACTATGGAATTAAAATGTAACTTCTCCAAGTTTGCGGATGACACAAAGCTGGGTGGCAGTGTGAGCTGCGAGGAGGATGCTATGAGGCTGCAGGGTGACTTGGATAGGTTGGGTGAGTGGGAAGATGCATGACAGAGCAGCATAACGGGGATAAATGAGGTTATCCACTTTGGTGGAAAGAACAGGAAGGCGGATTATTTTCTGAATGGTGTCAGATTAGGAAAAGGGGAGGTGCAACGTGACCTGGGTGTGCTTGTATATCAGTCACTGAAAGTAAGCATGCAGGTACAGCAGACAATGAAGAAAGTTAATAGCATGTTGGCCTTCATTACGAGAGGATTTGAGCTTCGGAGCAAGGAGGTTCTACTGCAATTGTACAGGACTCTGGTGAGACCACACCTGGAGTATTATGTGCAGTTTTGGTTTCCTAATTTGAGGAAGGACCTTCTTGTTATTGAGGGAGTGCAGCGTAAGTTCACCAGGTTAATTCCCGGTGACATATGATGAAATAATGGTTCGAATGGGCTTGTATTTAGAAGGATGAGAGCGGATCTTATAGAAACATATACAATTTGTAAGGGATTGGGCAGGCTAAATGCAGGAAAAATGTTCCCCCGTGTTGGGGGCAGTCCAGAACCATGGGTCACATTTGATTGGGGACGATCAGCCATGATCACAATGAATGGCGGTGTTGGCTCGAAGGACCGAATGGCCTCCTCCTGCACCTATTTTCTATGTCCATGTTTCTCCAAGTCATATTCAACCATCAAACAAAAATTAAGTGCTGCTGACTCACACAGTACTCTGTTAAGCAACATTCAAAGTTTAAATAATGATCCTCATTTTTAGATCTCTTTGTGCCCTTGCCATCTTTCTTTAATTATCTTGTGTCTTAACTGTCCAGAATACCTGCAATTCTCTTCCTGTCCACAAGCATCCCTGATTTTATTAAGGCCATCACTGACACCCATATCGCTAGCTTCCAAATACTTTTGTGGAATCTTCTCCCTAAATCGTGCAGCCTCAAGATGCTTCTTAAAACCATACCACTCTAACCAAATCTGGACTAACTAACGTGTTAATTTTTGTTTTGACTATTAGACGAGATACACAGAAACATAGAAAATAGGTGTAGGAGTAGGCTATTCGGCCCTTCGAGCCTGCACCGCCATTCAATATGATCATGGCTGATCAACTCAGTATCCTGTACCTGCCTTCTCCCCGATCCCTTTAGCCACAAGGGCCACATCTAACTCCCTCTTAAATATAGCCAATGAACTGGCCTCAACTACCTTCTGTGGCAGACAATTCCAGAGATTCACCACTCTCTGCGTGAAAAATGTTTTCTTCATCTCGGTCCTAAAAGATTTCCCCCTTATCCTTAAACTGTGACCCCTTGTTCTGGACTTCCCCAACATCGGGAGCAATCTTCCTGCATCTAGCCTGTTCAACCCCTTAAGAATTTTGTAAGTTCTATAAGATCCCCCCTCAATCTTCTAAATTCTAGCAAGTACAAGCCGAGTCTATCCAGTCTTTCTTCATATGAAAGTCCTGACATCCCAGGAAACAGTCTGGTGAACCTTCTCTGTACTCCATGGCAAGAATGGCTTTCCTCAGATTAGGAGACCAAAACTGTACGCAATACTCCAGGTGTGGTCTCACCAAGACCCTGTACAACTGCAATAGAACCTCCCTGCTCCTATACTCAAGCCCTTTTGCTATGAATGCTAACGGGAAGGAAACAGACCCTTCGGCCCACAGTCTGCACCAACCAGCGATCACACCGTATATTAGCACTATCTTACACACCAGGGACAATTTACAACTTCACCAAAGCCAATTAACCTACAAACCTGTACACCTTTGGAATGTGGAAGGAAACCAGAGCACCCGGCGAAAACCCATGCAGTCACAGGGAGAACATACAAACTCCGTACAGACAGCACCTGTTGTAGTCAGGATCGATCCCGGGTCTCTGGGGCTGTGAGGCAGCAACTCTACCATCCCAAGCAATACTGTTCTGTTGAACCTCTTATAACATTTAATGCATTATACAAATAGATGTGCCTGTTGTTGACACATGTTCATTGTAATCTAAATTGGGGCAGAATACATTTTTCCCATCACAACATTTGTGAACCTAGTTTTACTGGTTTTACTTTTATAATCGCGTTGTGGACTCTTTCTGAAAATGCTATCACAGCAATCTGCGTTCCACCGAGCTCTGATCTACAAACATTAAGGACCACGATTATATTATTATACTTTCAATGCAAACGCAAGCCAAATTTCTGCCTCCCCATCTCAAATCGCTCTGTAACATGGGTGGCTGCAGCGTCGCCACATTAACTAGAAACTAAATGGTAACTTGGGCTATTCTCTCATGTAAACCCACAGTACTCAGACATTTGACCCAAAGCCTATTTTATCTGATTTCAATAAAAGGTTCTCATGCATAAGAATACTCCATTACGAGGTATGAATTTTGGCTGCACCAGCAATTTAACATCCAAATTGTTACTGCACAGCTAAAGGATTTGCAGATGCATTATGCCTTGCAGAGCTTTAGATTGTATTACCTCATTTCAGATATAACTAGGTCTATAAAGAGAACTATAAATATTATACAAACTGCTAGACATGCATTATATGTGGAATCTGGCAAACTCGATGAGCTATGAAATGTTTCTGTTCAATAGGCCATCACCGCTGTACGACCAAAACAAGGATTAGGCCTAATTACAGCGGATTAAAGGTAAAATAACAAAGTATTAATTTTCGTTGAGTTTGAGGCGGCACAGTGTTACTGATTTGCTGCGTTGAGACCCAGGTTCGATCCTGATTCCAGGTGCTGTCGGTATGGAGTTTGTATGTTCCCCATGTGACTGCATGGGGTGTCACCAGGTACTCCAGTTTCCTGCCACACTCCAAAGTAGTGCAGGTTTGTAGGTTAATTGGCTTTGGTAAAATTGTACATTTTCCCTAGTGTGTAGGAACATAGAAACATAGAAATTAGGTGCAGGAGTAGGCCATTCGGCCCTTCGAGCCTGCACCGCCATTCAATATGATCAAGACTGATCATCCAAACTCAGTATCCCGTACCTGCCTTCTCTCCATACCCTCTGATCCCCTTAGCCACAAGGGCCACATCTAACTCCCTCTTAAATATAGCCAATGAACTGGCCTCGACTACCCTCTGTGGCAGAGAGTTCCAGAGATTTACCACTCTCTGTGTGAAAAAAGTTCTTCTCATCTCGGTTTTAAAGGATTTCCCCCTTATCCTTAAACTGTGACCCCTTTGTCCTGGACTTCCCCAACATCGGGAGCAATCTTCCTGCATCTAGCCTGTCCAACCCCTTAAGAATTTTGTAAGTTTCTATAAGATCCCCTCTCAATCTCCTAAATTCTAGAGAGTATAAACCAAGTCTATCCAGTCTTTCTTCATAAGACAGTCCTGACATCCCAGGAATCAGTCTGGTGAACCTTCTCTGCACTCCCTCTATGGCAATAATGTCCTTCCTCAGATTTGGAGACCAAAACTGTACGTAATACTCCAGGTGTGGTCTCACCAAGACCCTGTACAACTGCAGTAGAACCTCCCTGCTCCTATACTCAAATCCTTTTGCTATGAAAGCTAACATACCATTCGCTTTCTTCACTGCCTGCTGCACCTGCATGCCTACTTTCAATGACTGGTGTACCATGACACCCAGGTCTCGCTGCATCTCCCCTTTTCCTAGTCGGCCACCATTTAGATAATAGTCTGCTTTCCTGTTTTTGCCACCAAAATGGATAACCTCACATTTATCCACATTATACTGCATCTGCCAAACATTTGCCCACTCACCCAGCCTATCCAAGTCACCTTGCAGTCTCCTAACATCCTCCTCACAGCTAACACTGCCCCCCAGCTTAGTGTCATCCGCAAACCTGGAGATATTGCCTTCAATTCCCTCATCCAGATCATTAATATATATTGTAAATAGCTGGGGTCCCAGCACTGAGCCTTGCGGTACCCCACTAGTCACTGCCTGCCATTGTGAAAAGGGCCCGTTTACTCCTACTCTTTGCTTCCTGTTTGTCAGCCAGTTCTCTATCCACATCAATACTGACTTTAGGTTACTGAGGTAAAGTGGAGCTAGATGGTTCTTTGGACTTTAGTTTAGAGATACTACCGTAACATAGAACGTGTTACGGTATGGGGTGATCGCTAGTCGGCGTGGACTCAGTGGGCCGAAGGGCCTGTTTCTGTGCTGTATCTCTAAACTAAAGTCCAAAGAACCATCTAGCTCCACTTTACCACAGTAACCTAAAGTCATAGAATACAGAAATACACCCTTCAGCCGACTTGTTCCTGCTGACCAAGTTGCCTCATCTCAGCTCATTCCATTTCCCACAAAAATAAGTCAAAGTGCTGGAGTAACTCAGCAGGTCAGGCAGCATTCTTGCATAGGTGACGTTTCAGGTCAGGACCCTTCTTCAGACCGATTCCTTTTCCCGCATTAGCCCATATCCCTCTATATATTTCCTTTACATCTAACCGTCCAAGTGTCTTTTAAATGCCGTTAGAGTATCCGTCTCAACTATCTCCTTTGGCAGCACATTCTACATACTCACCACCGTCCGAGTGAAAAAGTTGCCCCTCAGGTTCCAAGTAAATCCTGCACCTCTCATCTTAAATCTATGTCCTCTAGTTTTCACCCCATCTATTTCCTCGTGATCTTATATACCTCAATAAAATTAGTCCTTAGCCTCCTGTGCTCCAATGAGTAAAGTCATAGCCTGCCCAACCCCTCCCCCTAGCTCAGGCCCTCAAGCCCTGGCAGCATCCTCGTAAATCTTCTCTGCATTCTTTCCAACTTAATGACATCCTTCCGAAAGCAGGGTGACCAAAATTGAACACAGTACTCTCAATGTGGCCACCCCAACATCTTTTACAACAATAACATTCTACACATTCTATATATAGACTTCTATACTCAAAGCTGACTGATGAAGGCCAAAATACCAAAAACCTTCTTTACTACTCTATCTACTTGTTACGCCACATTCAGGGAATAATATCAGTACTCCTAGATCCCTCTTGACAACCTTCCCGATAACCCTACCATTCACTGCGAAGGCCCTGCCCTGCTTAGACTCCACAAATGTAACACTTCACACTAAAGGGCCTGTCCCACTATGCGAGTTCACCCAAGAGCTCTTCCGAATTTAAAAAAAAAAAAATCAAACTCGTGGTAAGTACGTAGAATGTACGTAGCGTGTATGTCGGAGCTCGGGACGTCTCGTAACGCTAACGGCAGGTACCCGGGAAACGCGGTAAGCTCGTGAAGTTTTTTCAACATGCTGAAAAATGTCCACGAGAGCCCCGAGTACCTACGAGCGGCTATTACCGTAATTCTCCGAGTTCGAATCAGGGGAAACTCGGGAGAACTCTTGAATTACCTCGTACAGTGGGACAGGCCCTTAACTGCATTAAACTCAATTAGCCATTCCTTAACCCACTTGCCCAGCTGATCATGACCTGTTGTCATTTTTGATAACTCTTTTTATTGTTCCCAGCTCACCTTTGTTCACCAATTTTATAAAATAGAAATTTGATGGGTAAACTGATGGGACTGAAGGCCGATAAATCCCCAGGGCCTAATGGTCTGCATCTCAGGGTACATAAAGAAGTTGCTCTAGAAATCGTGGACACATTGTCTAATTTTCCAATGTTCTATAGATTCAGGATGAGCTTCTGTGGATTGATGGGTAGCTAATGTTATCCCACTTTTTAAGAAAGTCGGAAGAGTGAAAACAGGGAATTATAGACCAGTTAGCCCGACGTCGGTGGTGGGGAAGATGCTGGAGTCAATCATAAAAGATGAAATAGAAGCACATTTGCATAGCAGTAACAGGATCGGTCCGAGTCAGCATGGATTTACGAAGGGGAAATCATGCTTGACTGATCTTCTGACATTTTTTGAGGATGTAACTAGGAAAATGGAGAAGGAAGAGCCAGTGGATGTAGTGTACCTGGACTTTCAGAAAGCATTTGATAAGGTCCCACATAGGAGATTAGTGGGCACAATTAGGGCACATGGTATTGGGGGTAGAGTGCTGACATGGATAGAAAATTGGTTGGCAGACAGGAAACAAAGAGTGAGGATTAACTGGTCCCTTTCAGAATGGCAGGCAATGACTAGTGGGGTACCGCAAGGCACGGTGCTGGGACCACAGCTATTTACAATATACATCATTGATTTAGATGAAGGGATTCAAAGGAACATTAGCAAATTTGCAGATGACACAAAGCTGGGTGGCGGTGTGAACTGTGAGGAGGATGCTTTGAGAATGCAGGGTGACTTGGACAGGTTGGGTGAGTGGGCAGATGCAATTTAATGTGGATAAATGTGAGGCTATCCACTTTGGTAGCAAAAACAGGAAGGCAAATTATTATCGAAATGGTGTCAAGTTGGGAAAAGGGGAAGTACAACAGGATCTGCGGGTCCTTGTTCATCAGTCAATGAAAGCAAGCAGGCAGGTACTGCAGGCAGTGAAGAAGGCGAATGGCATGTTGGCCTTCATAACAAGAGGAGTTGAGTATAGGCTGTCTGAGCTAGATAGGGGTCTTAAAGATAGCGGATTCAGGGGATATGGGGAGAAGGCAGGAACGGGGTACTGATTGTGGATGATCAGTCATGATCACATTGAATGTCGGTACTGGCTCGAAGGGCCGAATGGCCCACTCCTGCACCTATTGTCTATTGATAATAATTTCCAAACCCTAATGTGGAACGCAATACTCTTTAACAATATTGGCACCCTCAATTAGAAACTCATTGATAATCAGCGTCAAAGAACAGAAAAACCACAATAGTTTACAACAATTATATAAATCTCCATGGCAGACGTTTGAAATGAAATTTGATGCAAATAATGATTTGGTCATTTTTATTATTGCTTACCTTCATATTTCCTAATCGTCTTGTCCGGTCTATAACCAAAAGCTTTTTTATAAGGTCTCTGAAACAATAGAATATATTTATTATATATTTAATATAACATTACATAATGTCAAGGGATTGTAACATTAAAAGGCCTCATTTTAATATGTATTGAGTAAGCTCACTGAAACTCTCTACAATGGCCACCAATATATGACATCAAAAAGAATGGTGAGATTGAAATGATGCAATTTTATACAAACTATTGAAAATATCAGTGGATCTCCAGTGATATTTTCCATCATTATTCCAAGGCATATATTAAATGATGAAATAAGCAAGACAAGACAATTAACTTAATAAACAGCAGCTGAGGCAAAGAAACTCAAGTCTGAAGATCTAAACTCCCAAAATAATGCGGTCCCACAATAAAAAGGAAGATTTACGAGGATGTTGCCAGAATTTACGAGGATGTTGCCAGGACTAGAGGGTGTGAGCAAAAGAGAGAGGTTGAGTAGGCTGGGTCTCTATTCCATGGACGCAGGAGGGGATCTTATAGAGGTGTACAAAATCATGAGAGGAATTGATCGGGTAGATGCCCAGAGTTGGGGAAATCGAATGCCAGAGGCCATAGATTCAAGGTGAAGGGGAAAAGATTTAATAGGAATCCAAGGGGTAACTTTTTCACACAAAGGGAATAAGCTGCCAGAGGAGGTAGTTGAGGCTGGGACTATTCCATTGTTTAAGAAACAGTTAGACAGGTACATGGATAGGACAGGTTTGGAGGGATATGGTCCAAACACTGGGAAGTGGGACTAGTGTAGCTAGGACATTGGTGGGCGGTGTTTGACATGGAGAGAACGGTAAAGAAAACTCGTGTATTTAGGAGACATTCAAAACATTGATCTGTTGCATGAATAATTTTGCCTTTAATATTTCAGGTCATCATAGAACTATACAGCCCGCGTCCATGCCAGCAAAGTTACCCAAGGCGTTCCTATAACGATGGCGACCAGAACTGTATAGTGCTTCAAATGTGACCATATCAACATCTTGTACAGCTGTGACATGTCCCAACTCCTGTACTCAACACACTGACCATTGAAGGAAAATGTACCAAATATCTCCTTCACCACTCTGTCGACCTGTGTCACTACTTTCATGGAACTATGTAACTGCACGCCTGAATCTCTGTTCTACAGCACTCCTCAGGACCCTACCATTTACCGAGAAAGATCCGTCCTCATTTGTCTTCACCAAAAAGCAACATCTTACAATTATCAGACTCAAACTCCATCTGCCATTCTTTGGCCTGTGGTCCCAATCAGTTGTGATCCCACTGAAATCTTACATAATTGCAGCATTGTCCATTGTAGCACAGATTTTAGTAACATCCCCAAACTTATTAACGCTGGGGGTGGGGGGGTTAGAGTTATAGAGAGCTTCCCCCCCTTCATTCCCCCGTTCCAGACCCCAGCCAACTGTAGCCCCTTACTCGGTCTTCAGAGATTTTTTCCAACAAAACCTGCTCGACTACACCAGTCTGTTATTTTAATGATATATTAAACAAAAACATGACAACTTTCTGGAATGATGCCTAATGTAGAATTGAGAAGAGATAACAGGAAAAGTCCAGAATAAACCAAACATGGGGCAAAAACATAGCAAAAGGAGAAAGTTGTTTTGTTATTTATAGGTAGACAAAAATGCTGGAGAAACTCAGCGGGTGAGGCAGCATCTATGGAGTGAGGGAAATAGGCAGCGTTTCGGGTCGAGAACTTTCTTCAGACTCATTTATTTATAGACTGATGACTTCCACAACCAAATCATCCATGGTAAAATTGATATTTAATGTAACCACTGTTATTTTAAAAAAAAACCTCAGCATTTGGGACTTCTACCATTAAGAATGCTTGAGAAGAATTGTAAAGGAATTGATTCTCACCACGACCAACCTCAGCTAATGTCCGTATCACATGAATTTAACATGGAAAAACTATGCTCTGCCTGCACCTGAAAATTCATAACGAGTAAGGAAATGTCAGCTTAAAGCTTCTGCAATGCAAAAGGCATTATCCAGCTATTATGGCTCACAAGTGTTGTGGAACTGAACAGAATATTGTTAATTTGCTAGAGTTGATATTCCACAATCTGGCAAACAATTACATAACGTTACATAGTTACAGCTGATGGTTAAATTGCCGCATAAAATTTCAAATAAAAAATCAGCATGCTGAATTCCCAATATAATTATTAAAAAGCAGAGCATACTGTCTATAAACAAAGTTCAAGGAAAAAGACTGCACCATTGCAAACGTGTGATAAAGAACACAATAGGGCCACTGCTAACTAAACCTCAAAATAGCTGTCCAAGTCAGATTGTGCCACCTGCACGATTTGATGTCTGGAAAATTTCACATATGTGCATTAGATTACGTTTGCACAAACAATTTGCAAGCCATGACTTTTTTTTAAATGAGGTTAAAGCATGCACAAGTACGGTAGTTAAAATAAGCAATCCTTCGTGAAAGGAATGTGATGTTTAAAGACTACGTCCAGATTTGCAAAAAAAAATAAATACACAAGCAAAAAGGATTCCTACCCTGGATTGTTACACAAGAGGGAGAAAATGTCTCAATTTATTACGAGTGCAAATGTTCAAAGCCTCCAAGAAGAAATGCAACACCCCCACAGATTTCTGCAAATTTCTATCTCTTAGTTGCTCAACTCTCATTTCCCTTCCCGCTGACTCTCAGTCTGAAGAAGAGTCTCAACCCGAAACATCACCTATTCCTCGTCTCCAGAAATGCTGCCTGACCCGCTGAGTTACTCCAGCTTTGTGTGTCCATCTTTGGTTTAAACCAGCATCTGCAGTTCCTTCCTATGCAAAAGGTGTATTTGTGTTGACACTGAGAAACCTAGAGGTACATACATACACAGGGACACTTTGCAAGCACTGGACCACCTCTAACTGTCCATTTAATGAGGCACTACCTAACTACCCCATCCTTGGTAGCTTCCTTGGCCATCTAGGAACCATGAAAACCAGAGTGGAAATCTGGTGGAAGTGTTTAACGGGAGGTAGAATTAAGGCTACATAGAAGAGAATTTCAGCAAAAGAGCAGAGTTGGGGGTTAAGTCAGAGAATGTTATTGAATTGGAAATAATCTGAATTATAGCAGGGTACAATGTCTGAAGGCGTACCCACAACAAAGCTATAAACAATCTGTAATGAATTTGAAAGAATCTTTTTTCCAAGGAGCGCAAGAGCCCGAGGCGTGACATTAAAGGTACTCAAAACATAGATAGGCAAATATTCATGGGCTTTTCCCACAGTGGAGCAGTACCAAACTAGAGGGCATAGGTTTAAGAAAGAGGCAAAAAGATTTAAAAAAGATCAGAGGCACATGTTCTTTGCACGGAGGGTGATGACTATACAGTGCCCTCCATGTTTGGGACAAAGCTCCATAATTTATTTATTTGCCTCTGTACTCCACAATTTGAAATTTGTAATAGAAAAAATAAATCACATGTGGTTAAAGGGCACATTGTCAGATTTTAATAAAGGCCATTTTGGTTTCACCATGCAGAAATTACAGCAGTGTTTATACATAGTCCCCCTATTTCAGGGCATCATAATGTTTGGGACACAGCAATATCATGTAAATGAAAGTAGTCATGTTTAGTATTTTGTTGCATAACCTTTGCATGCAATGACAGCTCGAAGTCTGTGATTTATGGACATCACCAGTTGATGGATGTCTTCTCTGGTGATGCTCTTGCAACCATCTATAATTAATGCTATTTTAGGGGCTACTCCCCTTCGGTTTTCTCTTCAGCATATAAAAGGCATGCTCAATCGGGTTCAGATCAGGTGATTGACTTGGCCACTCAAGAATTGACAATTTTTTAGCTTTGGAAAAACTCCTTTGTTGCTTCAGTAGTATGTTTGGGATCATTGTCTTGCTGTAGAATGAACCGCCAGCCGATGAGTTTTGAGACATTTGTTTGAACTGGAGCAGATAGGATGTGTCAATACAATTCTGAATTCATTATATGCTGCCATCAGCAGTAGTATCATCAATGACGATAAGTGAGCCAGTACCATCAGCAGCCATAACGCCCCCACCACCAAGTTTCACAAATGAGGTGGTCTGCTTTGGATCTTGGGCAGTTCCTCCTCTCCTCCATACTTTGCTCTTGCCATCACTCTTATATGTTAATCTTCGTCATCAGTTCACAAGACCTTTTTCCAGAACTGTAAGTACTTCTTGGCAAACTGTACGATAAGTGAGCATCTTGCAGTGTAGCTTATTTCCGTCATGAAGCAGCCATTTGCAGACAGTGGTCTCCCAATCCACACCTGACTCCTGAGAGCGCACAAATCTGTCGAGGGTGTTTGGGGGTTTTTCATGCTTTAGAAGGAATTATTCCGTGGTGGAGGTCTTCCTTGGCCTGCCAGTCCCTTTGCGATTAGTAAGCTCACCAGTGCTATCTTTCTTCTTAATGTTCCAAAAGAGATGCTCTTGGCCGATGTCTCTAACAGTTTTACCTGTTTCGTCATAAGGAGGCAACTTAATTGGCACAACTTTGGTCCTCATGTTGATAAACAGCATTAAATGTTTCCAAAGGTGATGGAAAGACTGGAGGAAAGACTATGAGGAAAGCCATGTGTTCCAAAAACATTATGGTGTGTTCCAAACATTATGGTGAAATGGGGGGGGACTATGTATAAACACAGCTGTAATTTCTACATGGCGAAACCAAAATGTATAAAAATGGCCTTTAATAAAATCTGACAATGTGCACTTTAACCACGTGTGATATTTTCTATTACAAATCTCAAATTGTGGAGTACAGAGGCAAATAAATAAATGACGGGTCTTTGTCCCAAACATTATGGAGGGCACTGTAGGTTAATAATGCATTGAATCTACTGTGACAATCAATACCATGACGTATCAGCTACGACTTTCCCCACCTCCACCCAAAAGCTCTGTATCTTCTTAGACACAATCTATTGATCGGAATTGACTACATTGAACCACTGAGCATCCACAATTCTCAACATTAGATAAGCTTTACAGTCTTGAGTGCAAATGTTTTTCCATCAGCATTTTTCCAATTGTATGATGTAACGCTTGAAAAACTGTGTCTTTCAATTTTTCTCCTTTGTGTAATTTTTGAGTACCTCACTGGTCGTCTCCTCATTCCAAGGATCAATCTAATGAACTTCTGTTACATACAATTTAATACAAGCACTCTGTCTTGCCCTCCACATTGGGATATATAACTAATTAAAGTTAAAATAAACTTTTAACAGTAAGATCTGCCCCTCAGAATGAAATGAAAAATAATGTCAAAGCAATACATGGCAATTATCCTTGAAACTTCTTCAGGCAAAGCTCCAATCAAAATACTGGAGGGCAAATTCTGAGTTAACTGCTGCATGTTATCACAAACTATTCAGATGTTTAAGAGTAGTAGCCTTTCCAATTCATAATTAACTCACAATCTCCCAATTATCAGCAGTTTGGATCAAACTTACTTCACATAGAAATCGAGATGTTTTGGGAACTCCAATTTTCCAGCAAGAATCTTTTGATAAATTCCAAAGGGATTGTCATCAAAAAATGGGGGGTAACTGCAAAAAGAAAAATCAGTGGATGAAAAATTAAATCTCTTCAGCATTAGATACAGTCAGATAAAGTAGTACACTATATATTTGGAAATGGTCTACAACAGCATAAATAAACATCCACTCTATTGTACATGATGTTCCCCTGCCACCCTCCCCCACCATTCTACCTCAATGGAAAACCAATGTAAAACCAGCTGCTTGATAAGGTACCTTTTACATATTGGTGCTAAGATCTGCCCCTCAGAATGAAATGAAAAATAATGTCAAAGCAATTATTTCCTTGCCTTGCTCTCCTTACCTTGGAGGACTTACACAGTTCCCGCTGCATCAAAAAATCCCAGAGTATTATAAAGGACATTTCCCACCCCGGACACTCCCTGTTTGAACTGTTGCCGTCAGGCAGACGGTACAGATCTACAAGGACAAGGACGAACAGACTAAAAAACTGTTTTTACCCCACTGCTATAAAAGCACTAAATGTAGCCGCCAAGGAACGCAGGGGCGATACATACTAAGGGACTGTGGTACACTGTGAAATCGACAGAAGGATGGAGGGTTCGGTGTTTATGTGTGATATTTTCATGATATTTATTTTAGTTGTTTATCTTTTAATATTTTATCTTGTATGTATCGTTAGCTTTTAGAAATGTTTGAATGGTGAACTGACTGGCTGACATTTTTAAATTTTGTTGTACATGGTTCATGTTACAATGACAATAAAGAAACAATTCTATTCTATTCTAAGACTTCTATAGGATATAAAATATCTTCCCCCTTTCTATGCTGGTTGCAGATCCACAGATTATGATACGCTTAAAGCTCTTCACTGTACCTTGGTACACGTGACAATAAACTAAACTGAACTAATGATGGGGATATCTCAATCCAGTTGGTGGGCAGAAGGCTTCCCAATAACCCTTTCTGGCTTAAGCCCTCCCTTCACCACCTCCAGCTTAAATACCATTTGGAATATTTTGGAGGACCAAGAAACCAAGAACCAAGAACCAAGGCTACAGAACCAAATTGTCATTCATATGAAAGACAATATCATTCAAAAGATACAAGGTAATTAAAGAAACCCCTTGACCTCTTGATGCTTGAAGGGGATTTGGTTTACAAAGGAAAAATGTATCAATGGTGGAGGGAGTTAAGGCACACCTTAGACATAAAAGGAGAGGTCAAATCATACTTATAATTGTGTAAACTATAGTACATATTGGAGCCAAGACACAACGGGTTTAACACACGTTCCTTTTCATATTATTTGTTCTGGGGGATTCATGCATACACTGTATGCAAAACAAATTATTATTCAACCTTGACATTCTGCACCTTTAAACTTCTTAAAAAGCTGTCAAGCAAACCTAAGCACTTCATTTTACATTACAAGAACTTACAAAATGTGCACTGCCTCAGTAAAAACCTGTACAGGTACACAGTGCAAATGGTACATTCATTTTAAATGGCAATTCCACATTCACTACCGAAATGAAACTCACAAGGATTTTTTTTAAAATGTAGCATTTGAGAGTTTGAAAGCAAAACAAAATTCCAATGATTTTATCCTCTTTGATAGTAAAATCAAGGAAACGTTATAGCTACCATAAAACGAACTGAAAGTTTGTTTAGTTTAATGTTAAGAGATACAGTGCGGAAACAGGCCCTTCGCCCTCCGAGCCCACACCGACTAGTGATCCTCGCACGTATTACAATTCAAAATTTAAGATGCAAACACCTTTAAAATTTGCAGAGGTTTACTTAGATTTCAAGCCAAACACTTTAATTATGCAAAAACTATATCGTTGAGCAGATTCCAATTGTACGCATATATTTTCCTGCTTATTATAAGTTAGTATAAAATCTACCACCCTCAAACTTCTAAAATATCTCATTCCTGACAAATAAAAGAGAAACCAGTTAAGTCCTGCAAGGTGGACTATCCTGGCCTTTCATTGCCAATCAATGCTTAATTTTACTTCGGAGTCACGTTTACGTCTGACGCATGGCGCACTGACGGGCTGGCAGGGCGCAGCTCCACCAGCGGTAAGTTAAAAACCCTGAGGTAAGTTTTTAAAACTTAGCTGAGGTATTTTCTCCTGTCGGGAAACTTGTTTACAGGAGCAAGACCGCTATGGAGAAAATGGTGAAAGGAAGGTCGAGGCGGTCCGCTGCAAAAACAGCTACAGAACACCACGCGAGTGCGGGTAGCGGGCGGCCGTTCCTCTCGCCTTCTGAGTCACTGGCGGCACGGCCAGTGGCTTCTGACTTGGTGCTGGTGGAAGGCACCATGGCCGGATAGCCACCAAAAAATCGAACAGGCCCATTGACTCTGATGAGTCGGGCCAGGAGGATGGCCCTCCCACGATGGCTGTCCAGGATGGAACGACTCATGGAGAGAATGTTCCATCAAGAAATGCTCGAGGAAGACGAGGTTTATATCTGCGGGTCTCCTCGGGGACCCGTGGCAGCAGCACCTGTAGAAGGGCTACATGATACAATACAATACAATACAGGTTTATTCGTCACATTGCACATAAAGTGCAAGTGAAATGAATATGTCAGCAGCGATACAATGAGAAGGAACACACAATACACAATAACAATTTAACACAAACATCCACCACAGCATTCATCACTATGGTGGAAGGCACAAAAATTGGCCAGTCCTCCTCCATTTCCCCCCGTGGTCGGGACCAGAGTCCAGACCATAGTCGGCTCTTCCCCACCGGAGACCGCGGCTTCAGGATGGTGTAGGCCGCAGGCCGGCGGTCGAAGATTTAAAGTCCCCGCCGCACCGCATGATGTCTCCCTCTTGGAGGAGGTGAGTACATGGAGTCAGTTTTGTTCTGACTTCGAGATCGGAGGTATAGCTGATGAGCATACCTCCAGGCAAGGAGACCAGGAGTTGCGGGTGCCAAGCATGGCATCCAAATTTGAACCTGCCGGAACGGGGGAACCACTGAATGATCTGGCCAGGACCATAAATTATATGGTCTCTCATCAATTGCAAGACCTCACCATGGAGGAAACCTCCAAAAAATACCAAACGCCGGCTAATTGCACATCACTCAAAGTCCCAGCTGTGAACCACCCAATCTGGAGGCACTTGGCAGCGGGAATCAGAGCCCAAGAAATAAGGCTCCAGAAGATCCTCAAGCTCCTTGCTTCAGGAATAACAGCTTTTGCCAGGTCGGTGGATGGTGAGGCTCTGTCTGAAGTTCAGCAGGATGCACTTGCCCTCATATGCAATGCACAGTTTGAAATTAACTGTTTGAGGAAGACTGCAATCCGGCCGATGCTCAATCCAAAATTTGCAGCACTATGCAAGACAAGCAGCGTGCAGCCGCTGAATTTGCTGTTCGGGGACGATTTGTCAAAACAGGTCAGAGAATTAGATGATGAGGGGATGAAAAACAGTTGGCCTCATAAGAGAACAGCAAAAATCCTCGCCGGCGGCAGCACCCCTATAAACGGTCGGCTGAATCGGGTTCAGGCCAAGGACCAAGCCGGCCCTTGCCAAGTATGCGCAGTTGGCTACACTGGGGTGGAATGTTTTTATATGCATTTCCCCCATTTTGCCTCATCAGTCGGTGCTTGCTTAAGATCGAGCAGGACTCTGCCTCAGGCATTTTGGTAGTTCCCGACTGGCCTACACAACCATGGTTCCCACTAATTCTAAGATTAAAAACATAGCCTTTTATGGCTATCCCCAAAAGCAGTAGCCTGCTGGTTCATCCTGTAACTGGGGAATATCATCCACTACGTGACTGTATTAATCTGTTGGTTTGCAGATTCTGAGGAGACTGTTCCTGGGGTTTGGACTATCGGGGCATACGGTGGATGTGATTACTGCAGCCTGGAGGGATAGTACTAAAAAACAATATATTTCTCATGTCAAGAAATGGGAGATGTTCTGCTTGCAGTCGAACACTTCATATCACACGGCAAGCGTACCTGATGTGTTGGCATTTCTTTCCACATTATATTTTGATGAGCGACTAAACTACAGTGCCATCAATAGTGCCAGGAGTGCCTCATCATCCTACCTGTGCCAAGGAGTGGGACAACACTCTGTTGGGTCTCACCCTCTAGTATCTCGGTTCATGAAGGGTATTTTTAACTGAAATCCCCCCAGGCCCAGATTTGGGATGAGAGCATGGTTCTCGACCTGCTTCGCCAATGGGCTCCAGCAACATCTCTGTCATTGGCCAGACTGACTCTCAAGGTGGTCATGCTCATGGCGCTGATTTCAGCGCAACGCGTCCAGACGTTGCAGAAGCTTCGACTGGACAGAATGGTTTCGTCTGTAAATAGCATAACTTTTTATGTTACAAGATTCAAGATAGATTTAATTGTCACGTGTGCCTGATGGCACAGTGAAATGAATTTCCATACAGCCATACAATAAAAATCAACAGGACACAACACACTATAGGGTTTGACATAAAACATCCCCACACAGCAGAATCAAAGTTCCCCACTGTGTGGGAAGGCACCAAAGTCAGTCTTCTTCCTCCACTATTCCCCGTGGCCAGGGCCTCCCCACGCCCTCCGCAGTTGCCGCTACGGGCGACCCGATGTCCAGGACTGCACGGCGGGGTGTTAAAAGTCCGACGTCGAGGCTGCGGGACGTCCTCAGCGGCGTGGACACAAGTCGGCCCCCTCCTACCGGAGTCTGCGGCTCCCAAAGTCCGCAGGCCACGCCGGGTGGAGACTGCTGCTGGAGACCCTCTGCAAGACGCCCAAGGACTCCACGATGTTGTTCAGCGCCGCCCGCGTTGGAAGCTCTCCACACCAGAGCTCCACGATGTTGGAGCAACGGCCCAACTCTCCGGAGCTCCAACGGCGACCCAGGTCGGCATCGCCCGCTCCGCGGTGACTCCAGCGCTGCGCCGCCACTGTAGCAGCCCTGGTCCGGTTCCCGGTCCCTGGCAGGAAAGGCCGTTCCGATCCAGCTGGTAGGCCGCGAGGTGGGGGGGCGAGGACGCGACTCGGAGAAATAGTCGCGTCCCCGCCAGGAAGAGACTGAGCAATGGTTTCCCCCCTTACCCTGCCCCCCTCCCCCACATAGAAAAGTTAGTTTCCCCCAACACAGCATTTTGGACTAACTAAAAATAATAAAAAAGACAGAAGTAACAGACAGGCTGTAGGCAGAGGCTGCTGCCAGTGCAGCGCCCCTAGTGGCCCATGTTTATGATTTACTTAAGCAGAGCAGGCCAGGGACATCAGAGCTTAATCTTAATTTTGTGACATACCCCATACACCTTCGCCTCTGTGTCATCATGCACTTACAGCAGTACATCAAGGTCACCAAGAGCCTCAGAGGCTCCGAATTGGCTGTATTCGTCAGTCATAAATAGCCTCATAACAAGGTGTCAGTACAGACCATCTCAAGGTGGTGGTTAAAACAGGTTCTGGTTTGTGCTGGAGTGGACACTGATGTGTTTAAATCTCACTCCACCTGGGCGACTTCAACGTCAGCAGCGAGGGCACAGGATGTCCGTCACGACCAAATCCTCGCGATCGTAGGATGGTCCAGTGAATTGACGTTTGAGAGGTTCTATCACAAACCTCTTGCCTCAACGGGGGTATTTGGGCACTCGATTCTAAATTCTGTTTTGTAGCTTCCCCCTGGGACAGAGGGGGTCGCTATTATTTTTTCCTTTTGTTGAATAAAGCATCAACATGGTTAAGTCTGTATTATGTTGGAATGCTTTATTTGTTATTACTCATCCTATGTCAACCAAGGCAGTGTGTCGCAGGGATTCGTATCCACGGCATGAAATCACAGAGCTTTGAAGTCTTCACGGAATCACTCGCTTGACTGAAGTAAAATAGTAAGATTAATCGCGAACTTACCAGTTTGAAGTTTGATCTTTATTTTATGAGGAGTTATGATGAGCGATTGCATGCCCACCGCTCCCAGCCCTCATATCACAAAGGCATCTGGTAGTTTCTAGGTTTCTAATCTCACTATGCTACTTCAATTTCTGTTATCTGTGATTTCACGGCGCTGCTTTGAAGATTGACGCGCATGCGGACTGGCGGGGTTCTTCACGTAATCCCTCATCGTAACTCCTCATTAAATAAAGATCAAACTTCAAACTGATAAGTTCTCGTTTAATTTCACTATTTTCTTGCAACAGTCAGTACTATAATTGGGTGCAAATATAGTGCACTGCAGAAGCGAGAGGTGAAAAAAGAAAAATCAGTCACCATTATTTTTTAGGCCTTTCATTTAAACAATCTTGTGCATGCATGTTAGATAAGGATCTATCGATCTGTTAGAAAGCCATCATGCTGAATTATACTAAGCATGTGTAAACGAGTTCCTTAAAAAAACTGACAAGTAGACTGATGTGCAATTAGGGATGTTTTAGCAAGTACTTTGCAGTAATTTAAAATATATAAACATGAAATGAAGAGAAATGAAGATCCTAAATGGGTTTAAATTATTTTAAAACTTGTCACAGCTGTTTAGTATATTTTTTTATGATTGATACTTAAATTATCATCATCGCAAATATATTTTAACTGAGCCACAGTAAATTATTTTCAGCTTAATGGTAAAAACACCATCTATCATAGAAACATAGAAAATAAGTGCAAGAGTAGGCTATTCGGCCCTTCGAGCCTGCACAGCCATTCAATATGACCATGACTGATCATCCGAAATCAGTACCCCGTTCCTGCCATCTCCCCGTATTCCTTGATTCTGTTAACCCTAAGAGCTATATCTAACTCTCTTGAAAACATCTAGTGAATTGGCCCCCACTCCCATCTCGCCTTCATCCGTGATGTTCTGCAGAGCATGGGGTGGTTGGCTAGTGTACTCCCTACCACAGGATATTGGCAAAGCCTGGATTCAGTGTCATGTCTGGATATATATACAATAAAACGCAATCATTTTTCAATAGTTACTTCTTTCACAATGCCAAAAGGCATAAATTGTATTGTATTGTATTGTAGAATTCCACAGATTCACAACTCTCTGGGTGAAAAAGTGTTTCCTCATCTCAGTCCTAAACTTATTCTTAAACTGTGACCCCTGTTCTGGACTCCCCCAACATCGGGAACATTTCTCCTGCATCTAGCCTGTCCAATCTCTTAAGAATTTTACATGTTTCTACAAGATATCCTCTCATCCTTCTAAATTCCAGTTGATCCATTATTTCATCAAATTTCAGTCCCGCCATCCTGGGAATTAACCTGGTGAACCTACACTGTACTTCATCAATAGCAAGAAGGTCCTTCCTCAACGGCAGACAATACTCCAGGTGTGGTCTCACTAGAGCCCAGTACAATTGCAGTAGGACCTCCTTGCTCCTATAAATCCTCTCGCTATGAAGGCCAACATGCCATTTGCTTTCTTCACTGCCAGCTGTACCTGTATGCTTACTTTCAGTGACTGATGTGCAAGGACACCCAGGTATCGTTGCACTTCCCCTTTTGCTAATCTGACACTATTCAGATAATAATTAGCTTTCTTGTTCTTGCCACCAAAGTGGATAACCTCACATTTATCCAACTTATACTGCATCTGCCCACTCACCCAACCTATCCAAGTCACCCTGCAGCCTCATAGCATTCTCCTCGCAGCTCACGTTGCCACTCAGCTTTGTGTCATCCGTAAACATGGAGGTTACATTTAATTCCTTTGTCTAAATCATTAATGTATATTGTAAATAACTGGGACCCAGCACTGAGCCTTGCGACACCCCACTAGTCACTGCCTGCCATTCTGAAAAGGACCCGTTAATTCCTACTCTTTGCTTCCTGTCTGTCATTCAGTTCTCTATCCATGTCAATACCCTACCCCCGAAATAATGTGCTCTAATTTTGCACACTAATTTCTTGCGTGGGCCCTTGTCAAAGGCTTTTTGAAAGTCTTGAGATTGCAAGGACAACCTTTAGTGGAGATGGAGTTGGCACCATTATTGGAATTTTTCCAGCCTGTTATTTCAGAATTGTATTATTCTCAAACACCACTCGTGTTCAAAATATAGTAAAGGGATCACTTGTTTCCCATCTCGCCTTCATCCGTGATGTTCTGCAGAGCATGGGGTGGTTGGCTAGAGTACTCCCTACCACAGGATATTGGCAAAGCCTGGATTCAGTGTCATGTCTGGATATATATACAATAAAACGCATCCATTTTTCAATAGTTACTTCTTTCACAATGCCAAAAGGTTAAATGAATAATGTCAAATCCAAACTGTGCGAATATCCAACAGCAAATGTACCAGCAATCCGCTGCTAAACCACTTTTACACGTTGTTTTATTTCTGAAAGGGGACTTGTAAAATAATTTTAAGATTCAGTTTTTGCCAAACAATAGTTATAAAAGAGCAGGGATGCTAGTAATATTATGGGTAGACACAAAATGCTGGAGTAACACAGCGGGTCAGGCAGCATCTCCGGAGAGAAAGAATGGGTGACGTTTCGGGTCGAGACCCTACTTCAGTAATATTATGCAAGGTTATAGAAGTCAGCTGAAAACTCTCCACAAAGACCTACCCTGAAAGCATTTCAAACATCAGCACGCCTAATGCCCACCAGTCCACAGCTCTTCCATGACCTTTACTCTGGATGACTTCTGGTGCAAGGTATTCTGGAGTTCCACAGAGAGTCCAAGTTCTAGAAAAGAGCAAATAAAAGTTATTTTGTTGAGAGAATCTGCTAAATATGGTAATGGATTAGCCAGTAATAATGATCAAAAACTGACTTTTTAATACATTTAATGAAGAGCATATTTAAAAAAACTAGCGCTGCAGTCTCAAATCAATAATTTATAAAATTAATGCAGCAATGGGATTCAAAACATCCTAATTTGACGACTTTGTAACACAGGCAATACATGCATTCACGCATGCTTAGAGGCTGATCTCCAAGCTAGCATTGATTTGTTCATTGATGCAGCCAGACCTTTCATATAACACCTGCAAAACAATGGATTTCTCCTAACCTGCCCCCTCTATGTAATATTGTCCTCCAACAATGACGGTGCATGGAGATACTCTCGAAAAGCGAGCCGCTCCTTTTTCAAGAACCATTTCTCAGCCCAGACAAGGACTTGGATGAAATTCACCAGCGACTTCACAGTTCAAGCATGGCCTTCGCTCGATTGAAGAAAAGGATGTTTAAAGATCAAGATCAGATACAAAACACAAGGGCAACCCAGCGCAGTGATCCCTGCCCTCCTATATGCTTCTGAGAGTTGGGCTACCAACTTCATTAAACTCAAAGTATTAGAAAAATACCACTAATGTGATGGCTGCAAATCCCTCCAATTCTACTGGATGGGTTAATAAATCAGCATCCATTTCCTATCTCAGGTCAAAATCCCCAGCTTTAAGACTCCAATTTTCATTTGGTTCCACTGGAGAGGACAAATCAATTGTACAACTGGCACCAGACTCCTGTGGATTACTAGGTGGACAAATTGAAAGATTCAAACTTATTCAATACAATACACTATTTATTCCATGTCATTTGAACCTCAGTGAGGCTCAAACGAAACTCTGTTTCTACAGCCATACAAACCAAACAATTCCTACAAGACACACAAACAATTCAATTCACACAAACATCCATCACAGTGAATCTCCTCCTCATTGTGATGGAAGGCAAAGTCTTTTGTCTCCCCTGCATCATTTTTCTCCTGATGTTGAAGCCCCAGGCGGGCGATGGTAAGTCCCACGGCCATTTAAGGCCACGCCGGGCGATGTACGGCCCCGCTCCGGGTCGTTCCAACCCCGCGACACGGGCTGGTGAAATTGCGTTGCGGGAGCTCTGGAAAGCGGTCTCCCACCCGGTCCCGTGAGCTCCCGATGTCACAGTCCACCGGCCTGCAGCTGGAGCCTCCGAGCTCCAGAGTCGGGCCGCAGCAGCGAGCCACCACCGCTCCCCCACGCTCCGAGGCCGGCCAGCCCCACAGTGGTAAGTCCGCAGCTCCACGACTGGAGCTCCCAGGTCATTCCGGTTGGAGGCCGCTCCACGGTGCTAGGCCCAAAACGACAACGGAGACCCGACAGGGAAAAGGTCGGAACTCCCGTGCAGGGAAGAGATTTTAAAAGTTTCCCCCTTCCTCCCCCGCCCCCCACATATACACAATTAAAAACAGTATTAAAAAACCATGAACAACTACATTTAACTAGACAAAAAATAAAAATAAAAGAGACAGGCAGTGGGGGCCGCTGCAACGCGAGTCGCGCCGCCACTGAAAGCTTCCTTGAAACAAAAAAAGCAACACTCCTCCTTTCTTCTGCAAATTCCTGGCCCATGACTGCTCAAAGTGTTTGAGCATTGGTGTTGAGAATCAGGAACACACAGATAGCCAACAAAATAGTGGACAGACGGAAACAACCTTCAGCTCTCATCTTATCGGTCACATCTGAACTCATGGATGCAAGTCACCCTAGATCACGAGGGAATGCCTCAGTTCAGTTGGTTACTGCAAGTTATTCCTTATTGAAATCAATTAATATATTTTTTTACCAATACCCAAATTTCACTACAACTGAGCATATAACGTTTAAGACTCTGACTACTTGAAGCTGTACTAATCATTGAAGGACGTTTCGCTTAAGTGGGATTTCTTACAATAATTGAGTGCGGCGCTGTGTGCCTTCCTGACCGTAGCTTCATGTGGTTGGTCCAAAACAAGTTGCTGGTGATATTTATACCTAGGAACTTGAAGTGCACTACTATCTCCATTTCAGCACCTTTGATGCACTGGGCGTGTACACCACCTTGCTTCCTGAAATTAATAACTAGTTCCTTAGTATTGAGGCAGAAGTTGTTGATACTATTAAGTTCTCTATCTCCTACCTCATACTCAGTCTCGTCATTGGAATCAATATATTTGGGGAATACCACTAAATGAACACTCAATTGGTGCAGCTACATAAATATGATGGTTACAAAAGTTGCAATGACTGATTTCAAGATGCCACAAAGCAAGAACAAGATTTCCAAATGTTCAAAATATCACGGCTGAGTAAAATTTCCTGAGTAAAAACCATCTATTCCCCCTCTCCCCTTTCTCCCCCCCCCCCCCCCCCCCCATCCCCCCATATGTGAGAGATCACCATTATTTTGCATGGTCTCATTATACTTTATTCACAAATAAAAACTATCCTTAAATGAATGCTTGTTGGACACACAAAGTCTGGCTGTATGATCAATGTAGTACAAATATCTTTGAGGAAAGTCAGTCAGCAATATTTTTTTAATTGTACACATCGATAATTGTCAAATTTCATTGAATGATTTGGCTCCTTCCTGGAAACATGACTGTTTAGTGAAAAGGTCAATAATAATTTGTAATTTTGCATATGGTACAAAATTACAAAAGTTACATTTGGTTGCAATTGCTTGAGAGTTACAAGTAAAACACACACACAACATTCCCTTTTCTAAATTTACAGAATTTTACAGCACCGACTTCAGATGCATACATTTTGGCATTTGGAAATAGCTCTTTCTTGAACCATCTGTACTTTCCAGTTATTTATAGATTTTCAACTTTCAAGAATAATAGCTCAAGCAATGGTCAATCGGTTCTGGTTTATGATGAGGAACAGGACAGTGCATGCCTCAGGCGACACCGAAGCACATCAGTTCTATGACAGCACGAATGTTAGTGCAGTGTGGTGCAAAGAAACTAAACAATTCAGATTTTCATTCCTGATTTGACGTGCAATAGTAAGAATACAATGTTGCTCATCTGTTAAAGTAATTGAATAACTCCAGCATAATTCTACAGAGCCAACACATGAACTAAGATTCCAGAATATGTTTTCCAAGAGGGCAAGAGAATGTTACCAATACGATAAAAAAAATTATAATCTGATACAGTTGATGCAATATTAGAGGCAGATATTATTTATCAACTGTCAAGTAAACAAAGCTGAGGATGCTTTAGTACCATTTTTTTGTCATTTATTTCTGAGGACTATTAAAAAAATCTGAACATACTAGAGAACATCTGAACTCCAAGGAGATCCACTTCTGGGTTTATGGCACTGTAAGTACAATTGTAAATGAATAGATGTCATAGACGAACACGCACCATTATCCACATCTGCTTCAGGTACCAAGCAATGTGGTTTTAATGATCCAGCATGTTTTCAGATATAAATATATGAATAATCAGGCTTTAACAAAGCACAATACCGTTTGAAGATGTACTCCAAGAGTCGTTTGCCAGCCTACACATGGCCATGACGATGCTCAAGGAGAGGATGCATGTTCAAATCCTTGGTTGAGATTTTGGCAGCAATTTTCAAAATAAAATGTACCATATTGTCTAAAGTTGAAGACAAGAAGTCACACAACATGGGAGGTTTTGTAATTAGGTATGTCATCCTCACTGGAGGATTATATCACCATCTGGTGTTAGAATAGGCACAGTACATATACAAAATTAAGGTCACTTGCAACAATCATAGCGTTGTACAGAAACGGAAACAAAATCCACACCAACCATCAGACACTAATCCCAGTTATTCCACATTCCTCACAACCTTCTCCAGATTCGATTACTCGCCAGAAGAACTTATTTTAAAATACAGCAAATTATATTTGCCTTGGCCTGGACAATCTTGTCATGAACCCAGATTGTCACAGAAGGGCAGGCTGCCAAAAATCATTTGCATTTCAGAGCTTTAGATCAAGTCCCATCCTTTCCTTAACATAAAAGAAGCAACAATGGAGCTTGGTTTCCAAATGTTTTTGCACACAATATACTGATGACAAAGTTTGGGGTGATTTTGATTGTGAAATGGAGAAAGATATTAGAGGGTTTCCTATTAATGTTACAGTTGCAGCTAGTAGAGCTAATACTGCATCCAACGACCTGGATTCAATTCTGACACGTGCTGCTGTCAGGGCGGTTTGCACGTTTCTCTGTGACATCGTGGGTTTCCTATCACATCCAAAAGATGCGATTGGTGGGTTAATTGGCCACCATATATTGCTCATGCATGCAGTTACACCAAAGTTAAAATGGTTGAGAGCTTCAAGTTCATTGGCATTAATATTACCAATGATCTGTTGGAGACCTACAGTATTGATGGAAAACCCACGACGAACCAGCTGGGAACAGACTTTGCGACCTCCCCAATTAACTGTTGCACCGAACATCACAGCTCCACCCAGCTCGGACCTGTCCCGCAAAGAGTGGGTCGCCCTTAACCGGCTCCTTACAGGGGTCGGCCAGTTCAACGCCAACATGCATCGCTGGGGGCTGCGTTCATCAGCAGCCTGTGTGTGGAGCAGACCAGCAAACAGCGCAGCACGTAACTTTCGACTGCGCTGTCCTCCGCCCCCCTGGTAGACCTCACGGTCCGTGACAACAGCACATTGAACTGGCTACAGCGCGCCTGGAGGGCATTACATAACTTCTGCAGCCTCAAAGGCAAGAAGAACCCACAAAATTCTTAAAAGATTTTATACATATGTGAAGAGAAAAAGATTAGTTAAAACAAATGTAGGTCCCTTGCAGCCAGAAACAGGTGAATTGATCATGGGGAACAAGGACATGGCAGACCAATTGAATAACTACTTTGGTTCTGTCTTCACTAAGGAAGACATAAATAATCTGCCGGAAATAGAAGAGGACCTGGAGTCAAATGAGATGGAAGAACTGAGTGAAATCCAGGTTAGCGGGGAAATGGTTTTAGGTAAATTGAATGGATTAAAGGCCGATAAATCCCCAGGGCCAGATAGGCTGCATCCTAGAGTACTTAAGGAAGTAGCCCCAGAAATAGTGGATACATTAGTGATAATTTTTCAAAACTCTTTAGATTCTGGAGTAGTTCCTGAGGATTGGAGGGTAGCTAATGCAACCCCACTTTTTAAAAAGGGAGGGAGAGAGAAAACGGGGAATTACAGACCAGTTAGTCTAACATCGTTAGTGGGGAAAACTGCTAGAATCAGTTATTAAAGATGGGATAGCAGCACATTTGGAAAGTGGTGAAATCATTGGACAAAGTCAGCATGGATTTATGAAAGGTAAATCATGTCTGACGAATCTAAAATAATTTTTCGAGGATGTAACTAGTAGAGTGGATAAGGGAGAACCAGTGGATGTGTTATATCTGGACTTTCAGAAGGCTTTCGACAAGGTCCCACATAAGAGATTAGTATACAAACTTAAAGCACACGGTATTGGGGGTTCAGTATTGATGTGGATAGAGAACTGGCTGGCAGACAGGAAGCAAAGAGTAGGAGTGAATGGGTCCTTTTCACAATGGCAGGCAGTTACTAGTGTGGTACCGCAAGGCTCAGTGCTGGGACCCCAGCTATTTACAATATATATTAATGATTTGGACGAGGGAATTGAATGCAACATCTCCAAGTTTGCAGATGACACGAAGCTGGGGGGCAGTGTTAACTGCGAGGAGGATGCTAGGAGACTGCAAGGTGACTTGGATAGGCTGGGTGAGTGGGTAAATGCATGGCAGATGCAGTATAATGTGGATAAATGTGAGGTTATCCACTTTGGTGGCAAAAACAGGAAAGTAGACAATTATCTGAATGGTGGCCGATTAGGAAAAAGGGAGATGCAACGAGACATGGGTGTCATGGTACACCAGTCATTAATAGTAGGCAGGTACACAAAAATACTGGAGAAACTCAGCGGGTGCAGCAGCATCTTTGGAGCGAAGGAAATAGGCGACGTTTCGGGCCGAAACCCTTCTTCAGACTGATGGGGGGTGGGGGGGGAGAAGGAAGGAAAAAGGGAGGAGGAGGAGCCCGAGGGCGGGGGGATGGGAGGAGACAGCTCGAGGGTTAAGGAAGGGGAGGAGACAGCAAGGGCTAGCAAAACTGGGAGAATTCAACGTTCATGCCATCCGGACGCAAGCAACCCAGGCGGAATATGAGGTGCTGTTCCTCCAATTTCCGGTGTTGCTCACTCTGGCAATGGAGGAGACCCAGGGCAGAGAGGTCGGATTGGGAATGGGAGGGGGAGTTGAAGTGCTGAGCCGCAGGCAGTTCAGGTAGGTTATTGCGGACTGAGCGGAGGTGTTCGGCGAAACGATTGCCCAACCTCCGCTTAGTCTCCCCGATGTAAATCAGCTGACATCTAGAGCAGCGGATGCAGTAGATGAGGTTGGAGGAGATACAGGTGAACCTTTGTCGCACCTGGAACACTGCTTGGGTCCTTGAATGGATTCGAGGGGGGAGGTGAAGGGACAGGTGTTGCATTTCTTGCGGTTACAACAGAAAGTGCCCGGGGAGGGGGTGGTACGGGAGGGAAGGGAAGAATTGCCAAGGGAGTTGCGGAGGGAGCGGTCTTTGCGGAAGGCAGACATAAGGGGAGATGGGAAGATGTGGCGAGTGGTGGGGTCACGTTGGAGGTGGCGGAAATGGCGGAGGATTATTTGGTGTAAATTTGTTGGGTTAAAGTAGGCATGCAGGTGCAGCAGGCAGTGATGAAAGCGAATGGTATGTTAGCATTCATAGCAAAAGGATTTGAGTATAGGAGCAGGGAGGTTCTACTGCAGTTGTACAGGGTCTTGGTGAGACCACACCTGGAGTATTGCGTAAAGTTTTGGTCTCCTAATCTGAGGAAAGACATTCTCACCATAGAGGGAGTACAGAGAAGGTTCACCAGACTGATTCCTGGGATGTCAGGACTTTCATATGAAGAAAGACTGGATAGACTCGGCTTGTACTCGCTAGAATTTAGAAGATTGAGGGGGGAACTTATAGAAACTTACAAAATTCTTAAGGGGTTGGATAGGCAGGAAGATTGTTCCTGATGTTGGGGAAGTCCAGAACATGGGGTCACAGTTTAAGGATAAGGGGGAAATCTTTTAGGACTGAGATGAGGAAAACATTTTTCACACAGAGTGGTTAATCTCTGGAATTCTCTGCCACAGAGGGTAGCTGAGGCCAGTTCATTGGCTATATTTAAGAGTGAGTTAGATGTGGCCCTTGTGGCTAAAGGGATCAGGGGGTATGGAGAGAAGGCAGGTACAGAATACCGAGTTGGATGATCAGCCATGATCATATTGAATGGTGGTGCAGGCTCGAAGGGCCGAATGGCCTACTCCTGCACCTATTTTCTATGTTTCTATGAAGGCATTCCAATACTTCAACTTCCTCAGGAGACTGAGGAAATTTTGCATATCTCCAATCAATCTTACAGACACTGTAAAAAGCATACTGCTCAGTTACATCAGCTTGGTTTGTTAACAGCTGCCCAAGACCTCAATAAATTGCACAGAGTTGTAGATGTAGCCCAGTCCATCACACAGATTAAAATTTCCACCATCGACTCCATCTGTACTTTATGCTGCGTTGAAAAAGTAGCCAACATAATCAAAGACTTGCACCCAATCCAGTCATTCCTCCATTTGTCATCAAAATGTCTCCATTAAGGAAATCTTCAAAATGGTGCTTTCAGTCGGTGTTGCCAGCATCAGTATTTAGTAAGCTCGCTGCCAACGTTGCCTTTTGGTGAGGTATATTCTTCAGTTTGGGTACTAAAGAATCCAGGCACAATGGGTGATAAAGTTTTGGTTTCTCTGGTTTTTTTCCCCCCCTCACAGTGTATCTGTTCTTTAGATCACAATTTTTTTATTGGGCTATCGATGTCCGTAGATCTGGGCATTTTTCTACACATGCATGATTGTGCGGAGTCCACAAAAGCAAAGCATTCACAATTAGCTCCTGAACTTTCTGGTTATTTTCATCAAATCTGTTTTGTTTCCTAATAAAGAGCACGATACTCTTCATGTATGCCGATTATGCTTCAAAGCAGACTGCACACCCCATTTAGACTGCACACACCATTAGATGGCAAACATCAGGCTGTTTGAGGTGAACTGACTGTGCACAATCATAGATTAGTTTAGAATGGGTTCTTTTGAATTATTTGACAACGATTTTCTTGCAGCAATGTTTCGGTTGCCATTTAGTGCTCATGGAGATGGATGGTACAAGGCAGTGGCTGCCTCGGCAGTCCTCGGGGCTGTCCTAGTTTTGTGATGAATGCCCTTGGGTTCCTAGCAGAAATAATGACATAATCCAGCAGGAGTCAATGCCTAGAATTGAGGGTGTTGCCATGAGGCATTGTATAAGTTTCACGGACAAAGAAATGTGCTGTTTATAATGAAGGAGGGTTTTAATCATTTTGTCAGGAGGAAGACTCTGCTGGAATTGCATCTCATATTCTGTTTTCTTTGTTAATCACACCAACCATGTCAACTCTGCCACTGAAATCACAAAGTTATCCAGTCTTTTTCCTATTACATGTCAAGCCAGAGATGGATTGCATTAGAATTTTTATTTGGCCTCATTCATTGAACGAGCAGTATAATCATGCAGCTGGTAGAGCTGCTGACTCATAGCATCAGAGATGTGGGTTCAATCCGGAACTTGGGTACTGTCTGTGTGTAGTATGCACGTTCTCCCTGTGACTGTGCAGGTTCCCTTCAGGTGCTCTGGTTTCCTACCACATTACAAAGACGTGCGGGTTTGTAGGTTACTTGGTCTCTGTAAAGTACTCCTGGTGTGTAGGGCTTGGTGAGAAAATGGAGTAGCATAGAACTAGTGTGAACAGCTGATTGATGGCCTGTTGGGAAGATTCAAACAAGAGGACATGACTTCAGAATTAATGGACAGAAGTTTGGAATCGGGGGGAACTTCTTTAAGAGACCGGTTCCCAGTGTTGGTGGAGGCAGGTTCTCCATTTAAAAATGAACATATCCTTTAGAAGCAATGGAGGGTGGTACAGTGCTGGCAGTGGGACTGGGGACATTTGACAGTCATGGACTTGTAGGGCCGAGATGGCCTGTTTCCGTGCTGTAATTGTTATATGGTCAAAGGAGTTTCCCATTGCCATCTCCAACTTAAGTTCCGCAGTCAGCATTACAGTGGGACTGTGACTCTTACCAATAAAGGAGCTTGATAAAGTCAGTCAGCAGGTGGTGTACTTTACCAATAAGAAAGGATAAAGTCACAATTTCATGCTGGTATTTTGATGAGCTGCTGGGTTGTTGTCCCAATAGTCAAAATTCCCAATATTGATTATTATAGTAGATAAATGGAGTATTGAAAAGTACCGTTTCATGGTAAAATGCTGAAGATATAATGAGACAAGTATGATTAGATCATGAAAACAAATTAATAATCAAATGATGTATGTAGAAGAGGATAATAGTTTTGTCAGTGCCAAACACAATAAAGTTCAAGTGGAACAGACTTTAAGGGCCTGTCCTACTGACGCGACTTTTCAGCAACTGTCTTCGACCTTCAAGCTCGGGGGCACTCGCCTGAAAAACCGCGAGCTGGATCGACGATTAGAACCTTCAGAGGGGTGAACCCTTGAAAAGCGCCTGGACCTGATGGTATACCCGGTCGTGTTCTAAAAACCTGTGCAGGCCAACTGGCTGGAGTTTTGATGGACATTTTCAACCTCTCACTTCTGAGGTCTGAGGTTCCCACATGTTTTAAAAGGTCATCAGAGCAAGGTGACGTGCCTCAATGACTATCGACCAGTGGCACTAACGCCTGTGGTGATGAAGTGCTTTGAGAGGCTGATCATGGTGCAAATCAACTCGTACCTCGATAAAAACCTGGACCCACTGCAGTTCACTTACCGCCACAATAGATCAACGGTGGATGCAATCTCACTAGCTCTCCACTCCGCGCTGGACCACTTGGACAACAAAAACTAATATGTCAGGCTGTTATTCATCTACTACAGCTCGGCATTTAATACCATCATCACCTCCAAGCTGGTTACCAAGCTCTCAGGTCTGGGTCTCTGCATATCCCTTTGCAATTGCATCCTTCACTTCCTCATTCACAGACCAGTGGAAATGTGTTGTCCATGATAACAAACAGCATGGGAGCACCTCAAGGCTGCGTGCTCAGCCCTCTGCTGTACTCACTCTATACTCATGACTGCGTAGCCGGACATTGCGCGAACTCTATCATCAAGTTCGCCGTCGACACCACTGTTGTGAGACGCATCACTGATGGGGACGAGTCAGGGAATAGAAGTGAGATCGACCGATTGACAAAATGGTG
This sequence comes from Leucoraja erinaceus, assembly GCF_028641065.1. Taxonomy (NCBI): domain Eukaryota; kingdom Metazoa; phylum Chordata; class Chondrichthyes; order Rajiformes; family Rajidae; genus Leucoraja; species Leucoraja erinaceus. The sequence continues at coordinate 275,739 of NW_026576476.1, read as the reverse complement.
CCAGCACAATAACCTGGCTCTCAACACCAGCAAAACCAAGTAACTGATTGTGGACTTTGGAAGGGGTAGGATTGGGGCCCATAGTCCCGTTTAGATCAACGGGTCGAGGGTGGCAAGGGTCAAGAATATAAAATTCCTGGGCGTGCATATTTTCAAAGATCTCTCCTGGTCCGAGAACACTGATGCAATTATAAAGAAAGCACATCAGTACCTCTACTTCCTGAGAAGATCACACACACAGAGCAAAGGCGGGGGCCAGGGAAAGCGGGGGAGCGCTGTCTGAAATTCACACAATGCAAAGCCAAGGTGAAACCCGCTTTGAACAGGAAGGTCAAAGACGGCTGGCACAGTGTACTTAACCCTTTAAAAAGGGGGGGGGGGGTGAGGGGGGGAAGGGGAGAAGGGGAGAAGGGGAAAAGGGGAGAAGGTTTTAAGAAGCTAGACAACTTTTAATAAAGTTTAGCGGGCATTTCACATTTTCAGCATATTGAAAAATTTTCCTCGGCCAAACTGAGGCCGCGAGTATGCGCAAACCTCTCTCAATAGACAATAGGTGCAGGAGTAGGCCATTCGGCCCTTCGAGCCAGCACCGCCATTCTATGTGATCATGGCTGATCATCCCCAATCAGTACCCCGTTCCTGTCTTCTCCCCATATCCCCTGACTCCGCTATTTTCAAGAGCCCTATCTAGCTCTCTCTTGAAAGCATCCAGAGAACCCGCCTCCACCGCCCTCTGAGGCAGAGAATTCCAGCATGAAGGAGAGTTACAGTGACCTCCTAGGACCACGTGTCGACCATGCTGCGAGTTTGTGGCAAGCGCAAACTCTTCTAAACTCGCAAATTAGGTCGCCATAGTAGGACAGGCCTTCAAAGTTCTTACTTGATACATTTTGACGCTAAAATAAATATTATATACAAAATATTAAGTGCCTACAAACGCTTGCAGTAACAAAAGGCAAACTCCAATTACAACAGTGCTTTATACAACTGTATTTCTCAATGACAATCAGTATAACAGTAATAGAGGAAGAACTAGCATAACATGAAAGTGCTTTGGTGGCATAACAGAAGTGATATAACTTGTCTAGGAATGAGCTTCTTAGTCAACTGAACTGTGAAACTCCCAATAGTCCATGACCCAATTTTGTTTTGAAATCCCGACACTTTCACCAGAGTCCCATTCCAATGTTTCCTACAACCTGCCTATTAGTCCCTATAAATTTGGACTATTGGAGACCCCCTGTTATAAGGCCCATGTTTCTCATGCTCCCTTTAAACTCACCAGGTTTTGCGTGACAATAAAAAACTAAACTCAGCTGGTTCACTGAAAAATGTTTTACTAATTACTAATACAAATTAAAAATGAGGGGACGGTGACGCAGCAGTAAAGTCGCTGCCTTACAATGCTTGCAGCGCCGCAGACCCAGGTTCCACCTTCACTACAGCTGCTGTTTGTATGGAGTTTGAACATTCTCCCCGTGACCACGTGGGTTTTCTCCGAGATCTTCGGTTTTCTCCCACACTCCAAAGACGTACAAGTATGTGGGTAAATTGGCGTGGTACACATAAAAATTGGCCCTAGTGTGTGTAGGATAATGTTAATATGCGGGGATCGCTGGTTGGCGCAGACTCGGTGGGCTAAAAAGCCTTAAAACTATATAAATAAAAAAAGGAAATGAAATCCCTGCTGTATCATGAGTTAAAAAAAGAATAGTTCAGACAATCTCCCAGCATGTCATCACCAAAATCCTAAGAATACTGGATTATTGGAGTGCTTATTTCTGTTCTGTTGCACTGAGTAGGAGCTTTGACAGAACAAAGTATAGATTTAGAGCCTTTAATGAATGGTTTCCATTAGAGGCATCAGAAGAATCCCAGCCATCAAAAGAATCTACACAAAGTGTTGCCTCATGGCTATTGCATCCATCATCAAGGATTCCTACCATCCGGGTCATGCACTCTTCTCACTGCTATCATTGGGGAGGAGATATGGAAGCCCAAATTCCCACAACACCAGGTTACGGAACAGCTACTTTCCTACAACCAAAAGGGTCATGAACTAACCTTTATGACCCAATATCCTACAACAGAACACAGCGACTGACATCTTGCAATACTGTAGCCTTATTTTTTCTAATTATGCTTTTGCACTAATGTCTTGTTTATTTCTTTGCAGAGTCTTTTAAAAATGTTATGTATAATTTATGTACAATTTGTTTCTTTATGCTTACATGTAACAGTACAGCACAAGAACGGGTCCTTCAGCCCACAATGTCTGTGCTGAACACGATGCCATGGCCATCTCTTATCTACCTGCACACAGTGGGGGCGCTGCAAGCCGGCGCCCTATCAGCAGCGCGTCCGTTCTTTTCTACTTTTTTTTTGTTTTTTTTTAAGTATGTTTTAATGTATGTTTTTAATGTTCCTCTGTGCGATTTGTGTTGGGGGTGGTGTGGGGTGAGGGGGAAACCGCTTCGGTCGCCTCCTCCATTTCCAGGTCGCCTCCCCCGTGGCCTAACAACGAAAATCGGCGCGGCTTTTCCTGGAGACGCGCCCGGGGCTTCAGCGGTGGGCGCAGCGCGGACTCTCGGCGTGGAGCGGGCGAGCCCTCGCTGGGGCTCGCTGGAGGGGAGTGCTCCGTTTCGCTAGCCCATGGCAGCCGGCAGCCGCGGTCTGCATAGCTCCAGCTGGCGCGGCGTCTACAGCCCGGGATCTCACGTTGGGGACCCGGGGAGTAGAAGAAGCTTCCACCGCCGGCCCGCGGCCAACATCTACTGCGGGCGCGGTGGCGACTTACCATCGCCGGGGATCCCTGGAGTGGAGTTTCGTCTGTCGGCCCTGCAGTCTGCGGTGCTTCTGGCTGCGGCGCGAACTTTAAATCTTCAACAGCCAGCCTGCGGCCTACACCAGCCTGAAGCCGCGGTCTCTGGTGGGGAAGAGCTGATCCTGGACTTACCTTGACTTTTACCTTGTCCTTTTACCATCTGGACGCCCGCAGCGATGGCTGCGGAGGGTTGAGGTCCCGACCACGGGGGAAAATGGAGGAGGACTGGCCAATTTCTGTGCCTTCCAACACAGTGATTAATGCTGTGGTGGATGTTTGTGTTAAATTTCTATTGTGTTTGTGTGTTCTTTATCATTGTACCGCTGCTGACAAATTCATTTCACTTGCACTTTATGTGCAATGTGATAAATAAAACTGATTGTATTGTATCCATATCCATTCATTTCCTGCATATCCATATGCCTTTCCAAAAGTCTTAAATGCCACAATTATATCTGCCTCAACCGCCTACCCCAGCAAACACAATCCAGACATTCACCACCCTCTGTATTAAAAAAAGCTACCCCACAATCTCATTTAAACTTTGCCCCACTCACCTTAAACTAATGCCCTCTAGTAATTGATTTTCCATCCTGGGAAAAAGGTTCTGACTGCCGACCATATCTGTATCTCTATAATTTTATATTCTTCTATCAGGTCTCCCCAAGACCTCCGACAGTCCAGAGAAAACAATCTAAGTCAGTGCAACCTCTTCCTCTAGCTTGTTCCGCGTAATCCAGGCATAATTGAGGTAGACCTCTACACCCTTTCCACCACCTCCACATCCTTCCTGTAATTGGGTGACCGCAACTGCTCAAAATACTCTAAATGCAACGTAACCAAAGTAATATAAAACTGCATCATGACTGTGATCTATACTCATAAAACTCTGATCTTGGATGTGTATTTGTGTGATGTTTGTGTGCGTTTCACATCTCCTCGAAAACACGACGCGCCAACGGTGAAATCTTTACATATTCCGATAGAGATTTACGCCATGTCAAAACTCGCCTTATTTAAAAATCTCATGAGTTATTTATGAGAACGTTCACGTCTCAAATAACTTAGAAAATAGACGGGATGGTCCCGCTGATGATGTCACAATGGATCTAACGGCCTGCCTCTGCTCGCGCTGCGAGTGACGTCACCTCTGTTATGTCTTCTGTACTTCTTGGCTTCTTAACTTAGCGTTTTTAAACTGCTGCTCAGGTCGTGCAGCATGCTCCGCTGGGCTCCTTGAAGTTCTAGAACAGGGCAGCGGTGGTCGCTATCGGGGGGGGGAGGTGTGGGTGTGTGTGCGCGGGACAGCACGATAGGAAGGTGACCTCCAAAGGACACCCCCCCCCCACCCTACCCCAGGACCCAACAGGTCTCTCTTGATCTAGTGACCTCTAAATTCAAACATATTGTATTCAGTTTAGTTTATTGTCATGTGTACCGATGTACAGTGAAAAGCTATTGTTGCATGCTAACCAGTCAGCAGAAAGACAATACATGGTTACAAACAAACCAGTATATAGATCCATAAAAGAATAACGTTAGTGCAAGATAAAGCCAGTCTTTACCACTATCTGGGTGGGGGAAACTTTTAAAATCTATCCCCTGCACGGAGAAGCCGACCTTTTCTCTGTCGGGTCTCCGTTGTCGTTGGGGCCTAGCACTGTGGAGCGGCCTCCAGCAGGAACGACCTGGGGCTCCAGTCGCAGAGCCTGCGGACCTACTCATCATCGCGGAGCTGGCCGAGTTCGGAGCGGGAGGAGCAGTGATGGCGCGCTGCTGCGACCCGACCCCGGGGATTCGGTGGTTTATCGCAGGTCTGGTGGACAGTGACACCGGGAGCCCACGGGTCCCTGCTGGGAGACCGCTTTTCGGGGCTTCCGCAACGGCGACTTCACCCGCCTGTGTTGCGGGGCTGAAAAGTACCTGGAGCGGGGCTTTACATCATCGCCCGGCGTGGCTTGGAACGGCTGTGGGACTTTGCTAGCGCCCGCCGGGGGCTCCAACAACAAGACCCGGAGCGTGGCCTTGCATCACCCGGCGCGGCGTTAATGGCCACGGGACAATTACCATCGCCCGCCAGGGGCTTTGACTCTGACATCGGGAGGGGAATGGGGAGTGCTGGGGAGAGATAAGTCTTTGCCTTCCATCACAGCGAGGAGCAGATGCGCTGTGATGGATGTTTGTGTAAATTGTGTTGTGTCTTGGTTCTTTCTTGTGTGTATGACTGCAGAAACAACATTTCATTTGAACCTCAATGGGGTTCAAATGACAAATAAATAGTATTGTATTGTATCTACTCATTTGCCACTTTCAGGAAGTTATGTCTTGGACCCCAACATCCCTTTGTACATCAATGCTGTTAAGGGTCATGCCATTAATTGTATATTTCCCCTTACATGCAACTTCCCAAAGTAGCACCTCACACTTGCTTGGAGTAAACTCCTTCGGCCACTTCTCCGCCCATTTCTGTAGCTGGTCTGTATCCTGGTGCATACCTTGACACCTTTCCACACAGCTTGCGACTCCAGAAATCTTGCTCTCATCTGTGAATTTACTAACCAACCCGTCTATGCTTGTGTCCATGTCAGTTATATATATATATATCACAAATAGAGGTCCCAGCACAGATCCCTGTGGAACTCCACTCGTCACAGACCTCTATCCTGAATCGTGTCTATCCACAACTGTCTTCTATCAGTAAACAAGTTTGAAACCCATATGACCAAATTACGGTTAATCTTGTACACCTTACTCCCCTGGATTAGCCTATCATGGGGATATTATCAAATGCCTTACTAAAATCCTTGTAGACAATATCCACCGCCCTACCCTCACCTTCGTCGCCTCCTCATACACTCAACCCTGCCCCGTCTAAAGTCATGCTGACTTCCTTTATCAACCCATTCTCTTCCAAATGGAATTAAATCCTGTCTTGAAAAATCCTCTCCAATAGCTTCTCTACCACTGACACAAGGCTCACCAGCCTATAATTCCCTGGATTATCTCTAATTCTTAAATAAAGGAACAGCACCAGCTACTCCCCAGTCCTCTAGGATCTCACCTGTGGCTAGAGAAGACACAATGATCTTTGTTAAGGCTCCCGCCATCTCTTGTGGCTCTCAACAACCTGGGATAAATCTCATCAAGTCTTGGGGATTTATCCACCTTAATACTTTTTAAGAGCCACAACACCTTAATTTCAAACTTCCCTTGCATATTAGTATTCTTCACACTGATCTCACTGTCCATGCGATGTCGCTGCAAGCAAGATTTTTTCCTGCACCTGTCCCTCACCATATTTGCACATTTGGCAACAAACACGACTTAACTTGAGGTTGCCAAGATGTGTACGTTTACAGATAAAACATTCAATGTGGACAGGAGATCAAAAGAGTGTGTTTCCCCACATATATAAAAACTGTGAATAACAAAATGTTGAAAAACAAAGTGCTCACTTTCTTACCGGATTTTCTACATATTAACCATATTCTAGCATTTGGCTTTACGTACTTTAAAATTAAAAACTAAAACTAGTTTGCAGCATATAATGGAGGCCACAGAGACTCAAATTTAAATAAATCAGTAGAAATCAATAAGTGTTCAGCTGCTTAGTACCCTTGATAGAATTGTGCCATTGTTTCAATAAATAAAAATTTAAGCAGCTTGGTATGAAAGCTGGAAACGAGATTGAGGATTTTGCCAAAAGCTCTCAGCACTAATAATCTACAGCAAATACTTGCAAAGAATAACCATAACACCCGACTGTGAATTCATTCATGCAAAATAGCACACAAAAGGATCACATTTTATAATCACACAATATCACGAAGCAATTTACAACCAATTAAGTACTTCTGAAGTTGTCAAATCTAATCTAGAAAAACAATAACCGAATTTTACACAGGAAGGCTAGAACAATAAGTAGTTGAATAATTATCAAAATATCTGTTTCAGTGTAGACATGCTGGAGTAACTCAGAGGCAGCATCTCTGGAGAGAAGGAATGGGTGACATTTCAGATGGAGACCCTTCTTCAGACTGAGGTCAGGGTAGAGGCAGAGATAAGGTGTGAAAACAAGACAAATCTTCTGATTTTTCTGAATTTATAGTCGACAGGGCAGTACCCTGCATATTGCCAACTTGGATGTGTTGTGCATACTAACGTGCTGTTAGTGCCCCCTTAAAACTGTCTAGTGAAGGCGATTTGACTATATTGTTGTCTAGTTTAGTCCATTCCCTTAAGGTTCTTACAAAGAATGAGTTCTTATAAATATCTGTCCTGGCGAATGGGATTTCTATTTGCATATCATTACTCTTTCTTGTTCTCCTTTCTGTTGAGTATGTTATGTATCCATCTGTAGTTATGCCGACGATCCCCTTTTGAATCTTGTACAACACGGCTAGTCTGTTCCTTGCCCTTCTTGTTTCCAGTGTGTCCCGCTCCAGATCAGACAGCATCGAGATGACACTGCTACCCCCATTGTAGTTCCCGATGCAAAAGCGGGCTGCTTTCCTCTGTACCCCTTCTAGTTTGTTGATATGACCAGCTTTGTATGGGTCCCAGGCGCATGTAGCGTATTCCAGTAAGGTTTTAACCAATGTTGTATATGCTGTGGTTTTCACTTCCATTGGGCAGAACCAGAGGTTTCGTGTGGTCCACGTGTTCCCTCCACAAAAGCTTGTTATCAAGATGAACTCCAAGGTTTGGTTGTGAACTTGTATGATGAAGTATTTGTCCACAGAGACGTAGTCTCGAGTCGGTGGTTTCTTCTTGTTTGAAATTACCATAATTGAGCATTTGGTTTGGTTGAAGCCCATCTTCCATGTGTTTTGCCATAATTCCAAGGACTTAAGGTATTTTTGTAAGTAGTCTATATCCTCTACCTCAGTGACAGGTGTATATACAAGACAATCTGCTAAGAGTCTTGTTTTACAATGTATGTGTTCAGGTAGATCATTAATGTACACCAGGAACAATAGTGGTCCGAGGACCGTGCCTTGCGGTACTCCTGACAGTACTTGTTCTTCTGAAAAAATGTTTCTTTCACAGGCCACACTCTGCATCCGGTTTGTGAGAAAGTCCCTAATCCAGTTATGTAGACTATTTGTGATGCCATAGTAATCTAGTTTTCCTAAGAGCCTTTCATGAGGAACTTTATCGAATGCTTTCGAAAAGTCCAGGATTGCCATATGTATAGATTTCCCCTTATTTAATGCCCTTGTGATGTCATCAATAGTGGTAATAAGTTATGTTTCCGTTGAACGTTTTGCTCTGAAGCCATGTTGTGAGTCCACCAGTATCCTATTCTTTTCAAAATGGTCCATGATGTGAAAGTGTATGATGTGTTCCATGATCTTACATGTAACACAAAGGGGATGGAGATCAAGGAAAATATAGAGTAGATTATTGTTAGCTGGAAAAAGCTAACAACAAAGCAGAGATAAAATATAATTGGAGACAGTCAAGACTAGTCAGAGATTTGGGAAAGGGGAGGGATGGAGAAAGAGTGAAACCAAGGGTTACTTGAAGTTAGAGAAGTCAATGTTTATACTGCTGGAGTTAAGCTGCCCAAGTGAAATATGAGGTGCTGTTTCTCCAATTCGCATTGGCCTCACTCTGACAATGGAGGAGGCCCAGGACAGAAAGGTCAGTGTGGGAATGAAAGAGGGAGTTAAAGTGTTTAGCAATCGGGAGATCAGGTAGGTTTAGGCAGACTGAGCTGAGATGTTCATCAAAACGATTGCCGAACTTGCTCTTGGTCTCGCCAATATACAGTTTACACCTGGAACAGCAGATACAGTGGATGAGGTACAAGTGAACCTCTGCCTCACCTGAAAAGACCGTTGGAGTCCTTGGACAGAGTAGAGGAAGGAGGTATAGGGACAGGTACTCGTGCAGTTGCTGGGGAAGGGGGTGGTTTGTGTGGGAAGCGACGATTTAACCAGGGAGTTGCGGAGGGAATGGTATGCGAAAAGCGGAAAAGAATGGAGATGGGAAGATGTGGCTAGTGGCGAGATACCACTGGAGGTGGCAAAAATATCAGATGATTATGTGCTGGATGCAACGGCTGATGGGGTGGAAGGCGATGTCTCGGGGGACTCTGTCCCTGTTGCGACGAGGGAGTCCCGCTGAGTTGCCACCATACACTCGGTTTAAACCAGCATCTGCAGTTCCTTTCTTTTAGTGATCTTCACTGAGAAATATATAGTGACTGAATCACTGCCTTTCAAAGTGTCATGGGATGCACTGCATTAGCTGAGACGGCAGAAGAGATCAGTTTAAATGTTCCATTCAAAGGACTGTACCTTTGACATAAACCAAAAATTCATATTTGTATCTGATATGGGACTTAAAACAACTTTGTCAATACAACCACATGCGAGTCAATATTGATCAAACACAAATCAGGATTTACTTAAAACTAGATTGTGTACATTGTACTAAATGGCTCTGCAGGTAGCACTCTCGTCTCTTTGAATCAGAGTTGTGAATTCAAGTCACACTCCATGGACTCAAGATCAAAAATTTAGTTTGGCACTCCACTGTACTACAGAGGATATTACCATTACTCAACTGTGATGTTTCTACTTGTGACTACACTTCAGAAAGTATTGAAAAGGTTGTAAAATGCTTTGAAATATCCTGAGAGTGGGAAAGGTGCTACATGAAACAAAGCTTCCTTTTAATTAAAATACAAAAATATGTACTGCCGGCTTAAAGTTGCAAGCTAGGATATTGAAATTAAATGCTTGACAATGGAATTGTTGGCTGTGATAGAAATAGAGAGCACATCAAGACTGGGATGAGGGGAGACCTATACAAAGTCATAGGTTGACCTTTGATGCATCAGGTAATAAATACAGAAAATAGATGCCAGAGTAGGCCATTCGGCCCTTGGAGCCACACCGCCATTCAATATGATCACGACTGATCATCCAAAACCAGTACACTGTTCCTGCTTTCTCCCCATATCCCTTGATTCCGCGAACCTAAGAGCTATACAGTGCCCTCCATAATGTTTGGGACAGAGACCCGTCATTTATTTATTTGCTTCTGTACTCCACAATTTGAGATTTGTAATAGAAAATAATCACACGTGGTTAAAGTGCACATTGTCAGATTTTATTAAAGGGTATTTTTATACATTTTGATTTCACCATGTAGAAATTACAGTTGTGTTTATACATAGTCTTCCCCCCCCCCCCCCCCCCCATTTCAGGGCACCATAATGTTTGGCACACATGGCTTCATAGGTGTTTGTAATTGCTCAGGTGTGTTTAATTGCCTCCTTAATGCAGGTATAAGAGAGCTCTCAGCACCTAGTCTTTCCTCCAGTCTTTCCATCACCTTTGGAAACTTATTGCTGTTTATCAAAATGAGGACCAAAGTTGTGCCAATGAAAGTCAAAGAAGCCATTATGAGATTGAGAAACAAGAATAAAACGGTTAGAGACATCAGCCAAACTTTAGGATTACCAAAATCATCTGTTTGGAACATCATTAAGAAGAAAGATAGCACTGGTGAGCTTACTAATCACAAAGGGACTGGCAAGCCAAGGAAGACCTCCACAGCTGATGAGACAAATTATCTCTAATTTAAAAAAAAACAAACACCTGCCCGACAGATCAGAAACACTCTCCAGGAGTCAGGTGTGGATTTGTCAATGACCACTGTCTGCAGAAGACTTCATGAACAGAACTACAGAGGCTACACTGCAAGATGCAAACCACTGGTTAGCCGCACAAATAGGACGGCCGGAATACAGTTTGCCAGGAAAAAGTTCTGGAAAAAGGTCTTCTGGACAGAGGAGACGAAGATTAACTTATATCAGAGTGATGGCAAGAGCAAAGTATGGAGGAGAGAAGCAACTGCCCAAGATCCAAAGTATACCACCTCATCTGTGAAACACGGTGGTGCAGGTGTTATAGCCTGGGCATGTATGGCTGCTGAAGGTACTGGCTCACTTATCTTCATTGATGAGACAACTGCTGATGGTAGTAGCATAATTAATTCTGAAATGTATGGACATATCCTATCCTATCTGCTCAAGTTCAAACAAATGCCTCAAACTCATTGGCCATTCTACAGCAAGACAATGATCCCAAACATACTACTGAAGTAACAAAGGAGTTTATCAAAGCTAAAAAAATATCAACTCTTGAGTGGCCAAGTCAATCACCCGATCTGAACCCAATTGAGCATGCTTTTTATATGCTGAAGAGAAAACTGAAGGGGACTAGCCTCCAAAACATGCAGCAACTGGTGATGTCCATGAATCAGTTTTCAAGCAGTCATTGCATGCAAAGGATATGCAACAAAATACTAAATATGACTACAGGTGCACAACCTTTTATCCGGTGTTCCAGAAACCGAAAAACTCCGAAAACCGGCCATTTTTTCCAGATGTCGACTGCGCACCAAAGCTCGCGTTTGGCGCCAAACTTGACCCGAAACGACCCACGCTCAACCCAGGTCTGTACTCATGTAGCGGCTGCCTCCTCCCCGGCGACCGGGGAGACACTTAAACATCTGTAAATCATTGCTTAAATGTTAGTCAGTTAGTTTGGAGGACTTTTATGTGAAGGGGGGGTGAAGGGGTAAACTTTAATTCTTAGTCCCTTACCTGGTCGGAGAGGCGGGGAGCGGTCAATGCCTTACCGGGTCGCTGTGCAGTAAGCTCCGCAGCGCTGTGGCCGGTGGGGCTGCGGGTGGCGCCGGTTGCAGCTCCGACCCCGGCAACTCTACCCCTGGCTGCGAGGCGCTCCAAATCCAGCGCGGCCCACGGCCGGATAATTCCGCGAATGTCGGGAGTCGATCGCAGCGCTGGGACCAAAGCGGGCATTCCTTAAAAATCGCCGTGCGGCAAGCTAGCGCTGTGGCCGCCGAAAATCTGGAGCACGCTGTGCCGCGCGCAGCCAGGGGTAGAGTTACCGGGGTCGGAGCTCCAACCGGTGAAAAGCCCCACTCCGCGAGGTTGGGGATTTTTTTTCCCCCTTCATTACAAACCACCACCACATAAAATCCCTCCAAACTAAATCTAACATTGTAAAGAGGGAACAGCAGGCAAATCGAACACAGAAAAGCTGGTGGCGGGTGCAGCAGCATCTATGGAGCGAAGGAAATAGGCAACGTTTCGGGCCGAAACCCTTATGCAATGATTCTCCCGGTCTCCGGGGAGGAGGCAGCTGCTCCAGACTTTTCAAGCCGCCTGCGCTACCTACCTAATCTACGCTAAAAATCTTCCATTCGGAAATCCGAAAATGTCCGAAATCCGACAAGTGTCTGGTCCCAAGGCTTTCGGATAAAAGGTTGTGCACCTGTACTTCCATTGGCATGACATTGCTGTGTCCCAAACATTATGGTGCCCTGAAATGGGGGGACTATGTATAAACACTGATAATTTCGACATGATGCAACCAAAATGTATAAAAATGGCCGTTAAGTACAGAGGCAAATAAATAAATGGTGGGTCCTTGTCCCAAACATTATGGAGGGCACTGTATATAACTCTCGCTTGAATACATTTTGAATCTGAATTATTAACCTTTCCCAAATAAAGTAATTGGGTCTCTTTGCCAAGAAAATTCAGGATAAAGAACTTTATCTCATTCGTGAATAGCTGTCCTGTTTTGATGTTTTAAACCATCACCTAACCGGGGCTGAACATCACTGGAGCATATGTTAGATCAGAAAGGATTTTGAATTTCTCTGTGAGATAACCTCTCATTCCAAAATAAACTATCTACTTAGTATTCAGAACTTCCCCACATAAACAGTTATCTCGCAAATCAAATCTGGTGAATCTTCTCTATACTCAACACAAATGTATCTTTCCTTTGGTAGCGACTAGGTCTGTTCACAATACCATAGCTGAGGTCCTACCAGCACCCTCAATAATCAAAGCAAGGCATCTTTACTCTTGTATTCAAATTTCCTTACCATCAGGTCAAATTTACCATTTGTCTTACTTTTTAATGTAGTGAAATAGTGCAGTTGTAACTCATCAGAATTATTGCCAGAAGGGTCCCGAAATGTTGCCTATCCATGTTCCCAGGAGATGCTGCCTTAGTTGTCGAGTTTAATTATTTTGACAAAACATGCAACATGCAATAAGAAGATAAGAGGAATTCACAGATGCTGGAATTGTGTGTAGAACAGTGCTGGAGTAACTCAGTGATTCAGGGAGCATCGCTATGCTTCCTGACTGTATTCCACACATTTTGCTTTTCATCTATGGCCTTTGACCAAAAATCTGCCAATCTAAAACCCGTCTGACGTATCCACCTATCTCTTGCCAGAATTTGTCATGTTTTGTCAAGATTCAGTAATTTTAGACAATTTGGGCCTGCACCACCATTCAATGTGATCATAGTTGATCATTCCACAATCAGTACCCAGTTCCTGCCTTCTCCCCATATCCCCCGACTCCACTATATTTAAGCGCCCTATCAAGCTCTCTCTTGAAAGTATTCAGAAAACCAGCCTCCATCACCCACCGAGGCAGAGAATTCCACAGACTCACAACTGTGTGAAAAAGTAGTTCTGGACTCCCCCAACATCGGGAATAGGTTTTCTGCCTCTAGAGTGTTCAAACCCTTAATAATCTTATATGTTTCAATAAGATCCCCTCTCTTCCTTCTAAATTCTAGAGTGTACAAGCCTAGCCGTTAATTAACCGGGAATTAACCGTGTGAACCTAAGCTGCATTCCCTCAATAGCAAGAATATCCTTCCTCACATTAGGGGCAAAAACTGCACACAATACTCCAGGTGTGGTCTCACTAGGGCACTACACAACTGCAGAAGAACCTCTTTGATCCTATACTCAACCTCTTTTATAAAGGCCAATATGCCATTCGCTTTCTTCACTGCCTGCAATACCTACATGCTTACTTTCATTGATTGATGAACAAGGACCCCCAGATCGCGTTGTACTTCCCCTTTCCCCAACTTGACACCACTTAGAATATAATCTTCCTTCCTGTTTTTGCTACCAAAGTGGATAATCTCACATTTATCCACATTAAACTGCATCTACCATGCATTTCCCACTCAGCCAACCTATCCAAGTCACCCTGCATTCTCATAGCATCCTCCTCACAGTTGACACTGCCACCCAGTTTTGTGTCATCTTCAAATTTGCTAATGTTACTTTGAATCCCTTCATCTAAATCATTGATATATATTGTAAATAGCTGCGGTCCCAGCATCGAGCCTTGCGGTACATGCCTGCCATTCTGAAAGGCACCCGTTAATCCCTACTCTGTTATCTGTCTGCCAACCAATTTTGCACAATGTGATCAAGGCAACTCCAGACCTATAGCACATGGTTAACAGTTAAATGCATTCTAAAATGACTCCACATGCCACTTAATCCTGGGGCAATTAAATATAGCTTTGGCCTAGCCGGTGATTCCTTCACTCTGTAAATTAATAAATTATCAGCAGTACTCTGCCTTCATCAAGTTGACTGCTGAGATCATATTCACACGACACGTGTTAGATGCTTTTCATCCTTGTTGCCAAGTGCTCCATTGAAGACGAAAGTTATTTGTAATTTGATGTATTCTCTTGCCGTGGAGCTATTTACAATTAGGATTTCTTATCATTTTATGCTGGATGCGTTTCTTTGCAAATCCTTGAATTTTTATACCAGTCTTGCACATCCACAGCAACCAAGAACACAATCCTTTGATAAGGAATATTCAGAATACAGGGCCAGGTTTTTTTATGAAACTGATTTACCATTTCTGAACTCTACTCCAAGCCCTTAATCATTCATGTTTACACTTCTCAAAAATGCTAGGTATTTACATTCTCCCTGCTTTATCCCAGTAATTAATTCAGTCTCTGCCACTAACCATTTGCCAACATTCCTCATCGGCTCACTCTTCAGAAAATTAAGCCAGATCATTGTCCTCCCATAAATCCAATCTACTAATCTGTAATTAATAGAAAAATAGTGTCAATGGTTTCAGTCAAAGCAGCTGAATCTTATCCTTTAAGAGCACCCACTGTGCCTTCTAGTGGCAATCATTGTATCAATCAGTACCAAACAGTAAAGTCAACATTCCTTTTCCTTCCGCCACAAAACAATGAAGTCAAACTTATTTATCCAAGCCAGTTCAGCAGGACGGGAGAACATTTATTCAAACCAGAGTTTTTAAATTTAAAAACCCAAGATGTTGATAAATGTTGATGTGTTAAATCAGAGCTAGTGAATGAATGGAAGAATGTCAGACAAGTAATTCAAACTTTTATATTTGCCCTTCAAGTAACAAGAGAAAAGTTATATTAAATTTTAGTTTTAATTTAAAATTAATGTTAACTTTTGGCATCCAAAATTCATAATTCATCAACCCATACAACACATGACAGATATTCCCATTATTTCTACATGGCCATCAATTGGTAGTGCAATTATGTAAGAATCATAGAGTGATACTGTGTGGAAACAGGCCCTTCAACGACCAACATGTCCCAGCTGCACTAGTCCCACCTGCCTACATTTGATCCATATCCCTCCAAACCTGTGCTATCCATGTGCCTGTCTAACTGCTTCTGAAACATCGGGATAGTCCCTGCCTCAACTACCTCACCCGGCAGCTTGTTCGAAACACTCATCACCCTTTGTGAGAAACATTTACCCCTCAGGTTCCTTATTAAGTCTTTTCCAATTCACCTTAAACATATGTCCCCTGATGCACTAAATCTCTTGCCCAGATTAGGTGTATCTACCCCATCTATTTCTCTCATGATTTTATACACCTCTGTAATATCATCCCTCATCCTCCTGCGCTCAAGGAGTCCCAGTCTACTCAAGATACAAGATACATTTAATTGTCACATGTGCCAGATGGCACAGTGAAATGAAATTCCCATACAGCCATACAATAAAAATAAAGAACACAACACACTATAGAATTTGATATAAAACATCCCCACACAGCAAAATCAAAGTTTCCCACTGTGTGGGAAGGCACCAAAGTCAGTCTCTTCATCCACTGTTCCTCGTGGTCAGGGCCTCCCTATCAACCTCTGTTTATAGCTCAGACCCTCTAGTTCTGTCAATATCCTCGTAAATCTTCTTTGTACTCCCTCCACAAAATTAAAATATCTTTAAATATGAGAACTTACTCCTCCAGTAAGAAAAATATTTGGTTTATTAGACAAAATAACATAACATTTTTAAATACTAAGTAAATACCAAGGTCTTGAAAATCAATTAGCCAAGGAACAGACTTACCGGTCAACAAGTTTCTTCGCAAATCCAAAATCTGTAAGTTTTATATGACCATCTCTGTCCAGTAAAATATTTTCTGGTTTTAAATCTCTGTAAACAATATCTTTGGCATGTAGATACTCCATTGCACACACAATCTCTGCAGAGTAAAAAAGTCCAGAACTATTGTTGAAACGTCCCAAGTTACGCAAGTAAGAAAACAGTTCACCTCCAGGCACATATTCCATTAACATATATAAAAAGCATTCATCATGATGTGTCCAGTACCTGTAATTAAAAACAAAGCCAAGAGGTTAGATTGGGATGAGTGTGCGTAGTGGGCAAATGCAATGATTTGTCACTGAAAAATATATCAAAAGATAAAATGAAATTAAGAACAAAATCTTTAATTTTATCAAATCAGTGGCCTTGAACAAAATTCACATAACATTCCTGTCTCTTATCCAAAGGACAGGAGCTAACCAGCTACAATATCTATCTCGATACTCAATACAATGACTCAAGTGTGCAGTTACAGAACCATGCAACAACTAGACAACCAGTGGGTAGAAATTAAACCTCAGTATTATAATACAGAAGTCAACAGATTTTAAATAAAACTCACGTGCTGCAAAGTTTGTTAAAAATCAGGCTTGCATGTTAAATGTATGAAAAGCATGCTGTTTAGTAGCTGAAGCTTCTATATGTGCTATAGTAGGTGAACTGCTATCAATCAATACTTGCATAATAAAGTTTTATAATTCAAATTCAGCATTTATAAGCACAGTAGATTCTTTCTGATCAGATATTGAAATGGCCTTAGAGTCATAAGAGATAAACAGCATGGAAACAGGCCCTTTGGCCCAACTTGCTCACATCGGCCAATATGTCCCAGCTCCAGTAGTCCTACTTGTCGGTGTTTGGCCTAAACCTCTCCAAATCTGTCCTAACCATGTACGTCAAACTGTTTCTTAAACATTGAGAATAGTCCTTGCCTCAACTACCTCCTCTGGCAGCTTGTCAATGTACTTAACCACCTTTTGTGTGAAAGTTTTACTTCTCAGATTCCTATTAAATCGTTTCCATTTCATTTTAAACCTGTTCAGCAAATAACAATTCAATTTAAAGTTTTATTTGTATCCAGCGGTCCACATCGAGAAAGCAGAAGAAGAAAATAGAGTTTTAACAACCTGCCTAAAATACATATGTCGTATAAGTACAACCTTCAGATAGACAAAATCATCAAGCTTACTTACAGTGTTATAAGAAATGGATGATGGATTTCTGTTAATATGCTTTTCTCATTGTGTACATGCTGCTCCTGCTTAAGGCGAATTACATCGGGAATGCTCATCACTTTCAAAGCACGATATTCTCTCGTCTTTTTGTCTTTGACCAACAGAACCCGTCCAAAGGTTCCAGTCCCTACAAAAAGCATAAGAATGGTCAGTCCTCCAATAAGAAATTCACAGATTACATTAACTGAACTTCCCAGATTTTTTGTTTAAATCTACAATTTTCAATATTAGCAATAAGATGTTTTTAATTTAGCTCCAGTTACTTCAAGCTGCATAACTTTCCTGGCACTCAGAAGCCTCGGATAACCTTTCAAACACAAGAAGGGTCTTGACCCGAAACGTCGCCTGTTCCCTCTCTCCATAGATGCTGCCTCACCCGCTGAGTTTCTCCAGCATTTTTGTCTACCTTCCATTTTTCCAGCAACTGCAATTCTTTCTTAAACAAGTACAACTATAGGGTCTGTCCCACTTTTACGACCTAATTCACGACCTTTAACTCGTGGGCATTTTTCATCATCCTCGGAAAAATGCCCCGACCTACTCAATGCCACGACTAGCATCACGACCTGCTATGACCTACCTACGCCTCCTACGACTTGGTGACGCCCATGCTGCGAGTACGAGTCAAGGGTAAACTCGGCAGAGGTCGTGAATTAGGTCGTGAAAGTGGGACAGGCCCTTAATTGTTTTCTTTACTACACAACGTGTGGCTTTTCAGTGCTAGATTAACTCAACAGTACTTGTGGGTTGTGCTATACATTAAAAGTTTTGGAAAAACACACCATGCACAATGCTGTTCAGGATCACAATGCCATACATTCCATTAGCTAGGCCATTAGATGTTGATACTGCAGCTATAGATACGGACTTTGCTGCAGCAGACCAGTCCCTTGGTTGCAACGTTCTCCTCATTGGTCAGAGCACTTTGAGAGGCATAGATAGGGTAGACAGGTCAGAATGGGAAAGACAAAATACATCAGGAATGCTCATTACTTTCAAAGCATGATATTCTCTCGTCAAAGATCTCGGAGAATGTCCATGAAGGTCACGGGGAGAACGTACAACTTCCTTCCAGACAGCACCCATAGTCGGAATCGAACCCGGGTCTCTGGCGCCGTAATCACTGAAAGGCAGCAACTCTACCGCTGCGCCACAGTGCCGCCCTTAATTATAGTTAACCCAGTTTTATGTTCTAGACGTATTTGATATGTGATGGCAGATAAAAAATTAAGTAAGATTTCACAGGATATCTGGCTAGAAACCAGTCATTCAGCCAAGCCAGTGAATTCTACATTTCATGATGCACTCATCTTTCAACAAAACCCATAGCACTTTAAGTCCCCCTCCCATTCCCAACCTTTCTGTCGTGGGCCTCCTCCATTGTCAGAGGCCCAGCGCAAATTGAGAAGTTGCTGAATACTATCAAACTTCCAGCAGAGGTTGCCAGCATGTTGTTTCAAGTGAAAAACCATGGCTCAGAACATCCAGTGGAAGGATAGGTGTAAACACCTGAAACATGAACCTTTTCTCTCTCCGTAGAGCCGAGTTTCTCAGCAATTTTCACCCGTTTTTAAATCTTCACTCAAATTTTCTTATGTTAGACACAGGAAACTGCAGATAACGGAATCTTGAGCAAAATACAAGTTGAAGGGAGACCTCAGCGAGTCAGGTAGTATCTGGGGATGGAATGGACAGATAATGTTTCAGGCCAGGACCCTTCTTCAGACTGAATGGCGTACTGGGGAGAAAGCTGGAAAAAGTGGCAAGGTGGGTCAAAACCTAGCAAGTGATAAGTGGCTACAGGTAAGGGAGGTGTGATTGGTAGATGGGTCGAGTAAGTGATAAAGGCTGCAGGTGACGAGGGTTCAAAAGGGTGGGGAGAGAAGAGGAGAATATAAAGCCAGAGAGAAGGATATGGGTGAAAGGGGATGAGGTGGAGACAGAGGGTTGAATAAAAAGGGATATTCGGGGAAAGAGCATGTTGACTGTGGGGGCTTGGGAGTAATGCATGCAGACTGGGTTGGGGGTATCATTTGAAATTAGAGAGCTCCCTGTAAGCTCCCCTAGCACAAACAGTTCCGTGTGTTTACATGTGACCTCACTCTGGCAATAGAGGACGCATGACTACTCAAAGTTGACAAGAAGCATTTGGGACGGCAATAACCAAATCTTATTTGCTCCCAAGTTTGTTACTTGGGAGCACATGGAAGCCCAGCATATCCAGAAAGTTACCCCACAAACTGCTTACAAGATACAAGATACCTCATCCCACTGGTGGAAGGGGCTGCAGACCTAGAGGTCGCATCAATCACCCCAGAATGCAGAGAAAATGCATGGAAGGAAGTTACCTGCGATAAACAATCAGGAGGGGGAAAGAAGTAAAAAGGATGATTTAGCTGACAGCTTATTTTTTATTTGCTGAATGCAATCACATGCAAATACCACAATCAAGTGCATTTAATGGTGTTATTGAGTATGACTAATGCTAGGGTGATGGCCTGAAAGTTGCTTAAAATGTCAGCAGTTCCATGCCAAAATACATATCAGCGCAAGTATCACCAAGTTTGGAATTCTAACATGAAAGCTGAAGTGTGGAACTTGTTGGGGATCTTTAGTCAGTAATTTCCCATCTGTGCTCTGTTCCTGGAGTCTTCACGGGATTCAGCAGCAGCCCATGAAACTTGCAGCAATTCTCCAGATGCCACGTTGGGGAATCAGCCAACATGCCCCAGTTAGACCGAGAGGAAAAACAGCAGGTGCATTCATTTGAATGGTTGGAAGCATCTGAAACAAACCCAGCTAAGTAAATTGTGATTTGAATTTTGCTTCAATGCTTTTAATTATTTTAAAAATACTTGGTGCTTACAAAATATATAACATTGTTTTGATTTTTTGTAAATGTTTTTGAATATTCACAGATATTCAAAAGCATTAAAACTCGCCAAAGATTGATTACAAATATTTTTCACCAATGAAAAAAAAAGGGGGGGGGGGGGGGGGGGGGGGGGGAAAATCATCCCTATCTGGATAGTAGATCCCAGTCTTCTAGTGTTACAGGGTCAATACTGCAAATTATTTATTTTTGTTGAAAATCCCACTTGCAAAAGGCAGAACATTCCCAATTTAAATGGGAGAAAAATAAAACTGGTTTTAAGTATGATTCCAAAGATTTTAACAAGCAATTCCAGTTAAAGAACCAATTCATATGTGGCCTAATGTCTGTACTATACTTTAGTCACCTAACAGGAAACTGGAATATAAAATCTTAACCACAAAAACAATCCATAATTTAGTATGAATAATCTCCATGATCAACTGATTAATGGGATATTTTCAACAAGAGAAATTACATCTTAGCAAATTTAGGACCTTCATCCACTCGAGAGATTTGCACACAAAAACAATTACATTGTCACTCCGACAAAGTACTAAGGAAGTGCTGAAATGTTGCATGTACTGCCTTTAGTTTGTAGACAAATCGAGGTTCCATCAACTTTCTCATATGGCTGCAAAATATCTCATGATACTGCATTGTCCCTGGTGTTTTGGGAAACATTTATCCTTAAAACAAACCTTATAACAAAACCAACAGCAGAAGATCCTGGCGAGCCACGGCCATAACCCGACAGCAGGCCTAGCATGTCGCCGCGGAACTGGGGGAGGGAAGCCACTAAGCCCGGTCCCTGCTCGCCCAAGAAGACTACGAACCGGTGAGGACATGGAGGGAGTTGGCGACGGCAACGGATGCTGGACAAAGTGCCAATAAGAAGAACCAGGGGGCGTTTCTTCCATGCTCTCAAAGTCAGCTGCAGGAGGCGCCCCCGGGACATAAAGGTTGAAGATGGCTGGGTAAGGAGAGGGATGACAGTTATTGGGACAACTGGATGGAGGCTGTAGCTGGAACGGGCCTCTATGGGACTGTGAAATGGCATCAAAACCTGGCGATTCCTGCATATACACTCAATGGGTTGATTCTATGTATTATGTACTTCTTATACTCATGTATGGCAATAATATTCAGATCTGTATGCAAAAAAAGAATTTCACAGTACCTTGGTTCGGGTGATAAAGACCATAGAACTTAAAAAGATCAGCACATTTATCACATTATCTATTTATAGAAGAATGCTGTACCCAAATCAGATGTAGCATTTCCAATTTTACATCAGTGATCAAATTTAGTCAAATACTTTTATAGGCATCGAGTCATTGTTATACGGCATCAAAACAAGCCCTTCAGCCTAACTCATCCATGCTGACCAAGATGCCCAATCTAAGCTTGTTCCATTGCCCACTTTTGGCCCATATCCCTCTAAACCTTTCCTACCCATGCATGATACTTCCTATTCCTGTCCAAGTGTCTTTGAACTACTGTTAGAGTCCCTGCCTCAACTGCTTCCTCTGGCAGCTCATTCTATATACCCACCACCCTTTTTCAGAGCATAATCATTTTTTGAATCCTTCAAAGACATATTCAAGATCCAAAAATTATCCTTAAACCTTTTATTTTGTCAGTGAACTCTACAAATTTTAAATAGAAAAGTAAAATTATGCTGTGTAACTGTACACTGAGCTGCTGAAAATATAGCTCAACACATTTACCAAAACCATATGTAGTTTAAATTAACACACAGTATATGTAGTACAGTGAATGCAAATAGTAGGACCATTTACTGCTGATAATACTGGTGCTATTGTATTCTACTGACATCCCAAGTGTCGAATAAAAGTTCAAGTTCAAGTGAGTTCATTGTCATGTGTCCCTGTATAGGACAATGAAATTCTTGCTTTGCTTCAGCACACAGAACATAGTCGGCATTTACTACAAAACAGATCAGTGTGTCCATATACCATGATATAAATATATACACACATGAATAAATAAACTGATAAAGTGCAAATAACAGAAAGTGGTTATTAATAATCAGAGTTTTGTCCGAGCCAGGTTTAATAGCCTGATGGCTTTGGGGAAGTAGCTATTCCTGAACCTGGTTGTTGCAGTCTTCAGGCTCCTGCACCTTCTACCTGAAGGTAGCAGGGAGATGAGTGTGTGGCCAGGATGGTGTGGGTCTTTGATGATACTGCCAGCCTTTTTGAGGCAGCGACTGCGATAAATCCCCTCGATGGAAGGAAGGTCAGAGCCGATGATGGACTGGGCAGTGTTTACTACTTTTTGTAGTCTTTTCCTCTCCAGG
This sequence comes from Leucoraja erinaceus, assembly GCF_028641065.1. Lineage (NCBI taxonomy): Eukaryota > Metazoa > Chordata > Chondrichthyes > Rajiformes > Rajidae > Leucoraja > Leucoraja erinaceus. The sequence continues at coordinate 253,201 of NW_026576476.1, read as the reverse complement.
GCGCTCAAATTGCCGAACCAAGCCACGATACAACCGATCAGCATGCTCTCTACTGTGCACCTGTAGAAGTTAGAGAGAGTCTTCCTGGACAAACCGACAAATTGCCAGCCTTTTTGAGGCAGCGACTGCGATAAATCCCCTCAATGGAAGGAAGATTAGAGCCGATGATGGAATATAATAATACTACAATAATTATGATACTAGTGCTATTACGTTCTACGGACATCCCCAGTTACAAAGTAAGTCTCCATAGGGGGAAATAAATAGTCACAACACAAAACAAAATGCTTCACAAAATGACTTCTGGTGAGGAAAATTAAACATTTTACACTAGCTTCAAAACAAACATGATTGTAAAACCCAAGCCCCATATTTCTGGAAGTTAAAAGGTAAAGGGTTTGGCAAAGTTAACAAGTAGGATAATTCAAGGTGATACTAATTACCAAATAAAACTGTCAACTTCTTAATGTCTCTTGGTAAATGACAATTTCCTGAAGAGCAAATGATTAAGACTTTAAGACTTTTGCCTTCCATCACAGTGAGGAGGTGCCTGGTGAACTCACTATGGTGGATGTTAAATTTGTGTTTATTGTGTGTTTCTGTTATTTTTATTATATGTATGACTGCAAGGCAACAAAATTTTGTTCAGATCAAAAGGTCTGAATGACAATAAAGGATACTTTGACTTTGATTAACAGTTAATTAACAAAATGGGAATCGATAAAAGGATAAACCATAAAATTATGCATTACCCATTTGTCCCAACAGATGAATTCCAGTATTTAAGCATGAGGCTTTCAGCAAAAGGAAGAGGGAGGAAAATGCAGAAGCCTGGAATAAGCTAAGCAAAGACAAACCTCAGTGATGGAGAAAATTCTACAAATACTTGTAAGGGGCAGAATTAACACTCAAAGTCAGAATAACAGACCCTCAGCCCAACTCTTCCAGGCTAATCAAGATGCCCATCTAAGTTAGCCCCATTTGTCTACATTTAGCCTGCATCCCTCTAAACCTTTCATCTTATCTACACACCTTCACAAGGTCACCTACTCTCAAGGAATACATTTCCAGCCTGCCCAACCTCTCACTATAACTCAGGAATCGAGTCCAGGAAACATTCTTGCAAATCTTCTTTTGCACTTTTTCCAGCTTAATGACGTATTTTCAATAGCGGGGTAACCAAAACTGTAAAAATGTTTCATGTGCAACTTGACCAACGTCTTTTAATTTAGTTTAGAGATACAGCGCGGAAGCAGGCCCTTCAGCCCACCAGGTCTCCACCGACCAGTGATCCACGCATATTAACACTATCCTACAGCCTAACCCACCCAGGTCAATCAAGACGCCCATTAAGTTAGTCTACATTAGGCCTGCATCCCTCTAAACCTTTCACCTTATCTACACACCTTTACAAGGTCACCCCTTAGTCTCCTACTCTTAAGGAATACATGCCTTGGAAATGTCTTGTACAACTGCAACATATCGTCTGAACTCTTGTACTCAATGCCCTGACTGAAGGTCAGTATACCAAATGCTTTCTTCACCACTGTCCAGGACAGGAGATTAAACTTGGAACTGTGTCCAGTTAATAACTTCAGGAAAATAAGTGGAAAAAAAATAAGACTAAAACAAGAAAACCTTCAACTAAATCAAGTACTAAGCACTGCAGAACATATTGTTGCATGACTTTGATACCAAGTCATTGCCTTTGGGAATAGACAAAAATGGAACTTAAAACCTCACTGAACATTGGTAACTAAACAAGCAGATTTCCCAGTAGCTCAGCCAGCTTGCCACTCACTCCATTTGTGAGCAGAATATAATGCGTGAGACGAAGATGGAGTGGTCAGAGGGCGAAGTAACACCAATATTAAGCTGCAGAAATTTCACTCTGAACAAAGTAAATAAAATACAAAGAACCAATAAAATGGGGAAGTGAGACTGTCAGTAAATTCACTCTTCTACAGATAACATCAGGTGCCAGCACCAGACAGCTCAGGTGGCAGCAAAGTCTAGAGGGGCAGGATCGCAGTCATTACTGGACACATTATTTATTCACGGCTTAAAAAATATTAAGATGTTTTACCAGAGAACCTCAATTCATTCTACGTGAAAAGGTTACTGTTTCCAAAAGAAATGGTACAGACCTCCTGTAGAAGTGAACAATATTCAGTCAGAAGCAAGCAGGTAAAGAAAATGAAAATATAATAATAATAATACACTTTATTGTTATTGTAAATACATACAACGGAATTTCAGGCGGAATGCCCGAGCGGAGCTCCAACGTATCAGATAAATAAGTAACGACAATTAAAACGGCAAAAAAATGTGCAATATTCCACAGTATAGTGTTGTAGCAGTACACTATTGGTTATGGGGGGGGGGCGGGGGGTGTAGATGGCCTTGGGGTATTCATGCTGTGGGTCAGCATGCAGTCATAGGTGTACAGAGTAGATGAGGGGGGCTAAGCACACATCCTTGTGAAGCTCCTGTGCCGAGTGTCAGAGTGGGGAAGTGGTAGGGTCCCATCCTGACTGACTGCGGCCAGTCCGTTAGGAATTCCTTAATGCAAATGCACAAACTTTGCATTTTGTGATGGAATGGCTTGAGCCACATTATCGTTAAAAATATTTTAGTATCGTACTGCAAAGCAGCTGGCACTTCACATTTAAATTATCAGGATCCACAGCTATATTAAACAGTCGATTTGTTCAAGAACAAGATAGTCACAATGTGCTTGTGTAAAATGCTGCTTCAGTCATAAATAGCATATTGCATCAGACCTGACACAACATAGAAAACATAGATAGAAACATAGAAAATAGGTGCAGGAGTAGGCCATTCAGCCCTTTGCGGGGTTCGGTGAGCCGCGGGACTGTTTGTACCATCGCCCGGTGGGGTATCGCCTCAGCACAGAGGGAGAAGAGGAGGGAACAGACTGCAGCCCTAAGATTTTTGCCTCCACCACAGTGAGGAGGTGCTTGGAGGACTCATTGTGGTGCATGTTAATTTGTGTTTATTGTTGTTATTATTGTATTATTGTATGTATGACTGCAGGCACGAAATTTCATTCAGACCGTAAAAGATTTCCCCGTTATCCTTAAACTGTGACCCCTAGTTCTGGACTTCCCCAACATCGGGAATAATCTTCCTGCATCTAGCCTGTCCAACCGCTTATGAATTTTGTAAGTTTCTATAAGATCCCCACTCAATCTTCTGAATTCTAGCATGTACAAGCCGAGTCTATCCAGTCTTTCTTCATATGAAAGTCCTGCCATCCCAGGAATCAGTCTGGTGAACCTCTTCTCTATGGCAAGAATGTCTTTCCTCACATTGGGAGACCAAAACTGTACACAATACTCCAGGTGTGGTCTCACCAAGACCCTGTACAACTGCAGTAGAACCTCCCTGCTCTTATACTCAAATCCTTTTGCTATGAATGCTAACATACCATTTGCTTTCTTCACTGCCTGCTGCACCTGCATTCCTACTTTCAATGACTGGTGTACCATGACACCCAGGTCTCGTTTCATCTCCTCTTCCTAATCGGCCACCATTCAGATAATAGTCTACTTTCCTGTTTTTGCCACCAAAGTGGATAACCTCACATTCATCCACATTATACTGCAACTGCCATGAATTTGCCCACTCACCCAACCTATCCATGTCACCTTGCAGCCTCCTAGCATCCTCCTCACAGCTAACACTGCCCCCCAGCTTCGTGTCATCCGCAAACTTGGAGATGTTGCATTCAATTCTCTCATCCAGATCATTAATATATATTGTAAATAGCTGGGGTCCCAGCACTGAGCCTTGCGGTACCCCACTAGTCACTGCCTGCCATTGTGAAAAGGACCCGTTTACTCCTACTCTTTGCTTCCTGTCTGCCAGCCAGTTCTCTATCCACATCAATACTGAACCCCAATACCGTGTGCTTTAAGTTTGTATACTAATCTCTTATGTGGGACCTTGTCGAAAGCCTTCGAAAAGTCCAGATATAACACATCCACTGGTTCTCCCTTATCCACTCTACTAGTTACATCCTCGAAAAATTCTATAAGATTCGTCAGTCATGATTTACCTTTAATAAATTCATGCTGACTTTGTCCAATGAATTCACCACTTTCCAAATGTGCTGCTATCCCATCTTTAATAACCGACTCCAGAATTTTCCCCAACACTGATGTTAGACTAACTGGTCTGTAATTCCCCGTTTTCTCTCTCCCCCCCTTTTTAAAAAGTGGGGTTACATTAGCTACCCTCCAGTCCTCAGGAACTACTCCAGAATCTAAAGAGTTTTGAAAAATTATCACTAATGCATCCACTATTTCTGCGGCTACTTCCTTAAGTACTCTGGGATGGAACTTATCTGGCTCTGGGGATTTATCGGCCTTTAATCCATTCAATTTACCAAACAGCACTTCCCGGCTAACCTGGATTTCATTCAGTTCCTCCATCTCATTTAACCCCCGTTCCCTTGCTATTCCCGGCAGATTATTTATGTCTTCCTTAGTGAAGACAGAACCAAAGTACAATTGGTCTGCCATGTCCTTGTTCCCCATGATCAATTTGCCTGTTTCTGACTGTAAGGGACCTACATTTGTTTTAACTAATCATTTCCTCTTCACATATCTATAAAAATCTTTGCAGTCAGTTTTTATGTTCCCTGCCAGTTTTCTTTCATAATCTATTCTCCCTTTCCTAATTAAGCCTTTTGTCCTCCTCTGCTGGACTCTGAATTTCTCCCAGTCCTCTGGTAGGCTGTTTGTTCTGGCTAATTTGTATGCTTCATCTTTTGTTTTGATACTATCCCTGATTTCCCTTGTTATCCACAGATGCACTACCTTCCCTGATTCATTATTTTGCCAAACTGGGATGAACAATTGTTGTAGTTCATCCATGCAGTTTTTAAATGCCTTCCATTGCATATCCAACGTCAACCCTTTAAGAATCATTTGCCAGTCTATCTTGGCCAATTCACGTCTCATACCCTCAAAGTCACCTTTCTTTAAGTTCAGGACCCTTGTCTCTGAATTAACAATATCACTCTCCATCCTAATGAAGAACTCAACCATATTATGATCACTCTTGCCCAAGGGGCCACGCACAACAAGACTGGTAACTAACCCTTGGTTACACAAAAAAGCTGGAGAAACTCAGCGGGTGCAGCAGCATCTATGGAGCGAAGGAAATAGGCAATGTTTCGGCCCGAAACGTTGCCTATTTCCTTCGCTCCATAGATGCTGCTGCACCCGCTGAGTTTCTCCAGCTTTTTTGTGTAACCTTCGATTCTCCAGCATCTGCAGTTCCTTCTTAAACACTGCTAACTAACCCTTCCTCATTACTCAATACCCAGTCTAGAATAGCCTGCTCTCTCGTTGGTTCCTCTACATGTTGGTTTTGAAAACTATCCCGCATACATTCCAAGAAATCCTCTTCCTCAGCACCCCTGCCAATTTGATTCACCCAATCTATATGTAGATTGAAGTCACCCATTATGATTGTTATGCCTTTGTTGCACGCATTTCTAATTTCGTGTTTGATGCCATCCCCAACTCCACTACTACTGTTAGGTGGCCGGTACACAACTCCCACTCCTTAGTGTTTCGCAGCTCTACCCATATCGATTCCATACCCTCCAAGCTAATGTCCTTCCTTTCTATTGCGTTAATCTCCTCTCTAACCAGCAGCGCTACCCCACCTCCTTTTCCTTTCTGTCTATCCCTCCTGAACATTGAATATCGCTGGATGTTCAGCTGCCAGCCTTGGTCACCCTGGAGCCATGTCACCGTGATCCCAACGATATCATATTCATTAATAACTATCTGCACATTCAACTCGTCCACCTTATTACGAATTCTCCTTGCATTAAGATACAAAGCCTTCAGGCTTGTTTTTACAAGACTCTTACCCCTTATACAATTATGTTGAAAAGTGGCCCTTTTGGATTTTTGCCCTGAATTTGTCTGCCTGCCACTTTTACTTTTCACCTTGCTACCTATCAGCACTAGCAAACACTCCCCCAACTTTTAAGAAAGATGTCAACGCCTTAGATGGTATATACAAGATTTACTGGAATGATTCAAGGAATAAAGAATTTTAGTAATTCTCTTATTTAAAAGCAGAAATTGTCCTGCAAAAATTTGGTAAATAGTTTTATCGGTTCACGTTGATAAAACTATTTACCAAATTTTAAGGAATGAAGCAGATTGAAACTGTTCCCACCATTAATGGAATGGACAAAGGACCCGAATGAAGGCGATTGCTTTTCCTACTTTAGCTTCCATTAGTGTTGTACCCAGAGACACAGTGCCCTCAATAATGTTTGGGACAAAGACCCATAATTTATTTATTTGCCTCTGTACTCCACAATTTGAGATTTGTAATAGAAAAAAAAATAACGTGGTTAAAGTGCACATTGTCAGATTCTAATAAAGGCCATTTTTATTCATTTTGGTTTCCCCATGTAGAAATTACAGCAGTGTTTATACATAGTCCCACCATTTCAGGGCGCCATAATGTTTGGGACACAGCAATGTCATGTAAATGAAAGTAGTCATGCAGTCATGTGTGGAGTACAGAGGCAAATAAATAAATGATGACTCTTTGGTCCAAACATTATGGAGGGCACTGTAGAATGTGTAGCAGAATTACCAGTTCAGCAACAGAAATAAGCCATCTGTAGCGGCACCAAACGTGGTGAATAAGGCCAGACGTCAGGCAGGTTCAAACAGGAGTTTATTCAGATGTTACACGTTAGTTTGGTCTGCTAACTATATTATCATTGCTGCTGTAGCTGAGCGAGATTGCTCTCTCGGGCTCAGCTACCTGTTGACTGCCAAAGGCTCGAGGTGAGATAACCTTAAGTAGCAGGACACTCCCTCTAGCCCATGACGTCACATGTCAGCCCTCGTATGTACTGACGAGGGTTCGACCATAAGTGGCCCGTGTATTAGCTGACGCCACACATCTATAGTTTGACATCTCTTCTTCCCCCCCCTCACTATACGAGCTACTTCCCCTCTACTCTTTCAATGTTAATGGTGTTGATCATAAACTTTAAATGTCCATTTCCTGTCACAGACGCTGCCTGACCTGCTCTCCTTTTTTTTGCGGACAGATTAATTTTTACATTAATTTGTAGAAAAATGATCTTCTAGAGAGAAAGAGAGAATGTCTGTGATAGGATACAGAACAAAGTTGATGATAAGAAGAAGAGGTGAAAGAGGGCAGTATCACATACATGGGGAAGTACTGCGAGGATGGGTTGTTAAGAGACTTTTACTTCCTCCCTTCTCACCACCCTGGAACAGTCTTGACACAAATTGTAATGCATCTCCATTCCTTTACCCAGATTGAATTGTCACCTGTAATTTTAAAATTCCCTCCCATCCCCACTCTGATCTTAGATACACCAAAAGCTGGAGTAACTCAATGGAACTGGCAGCATCTCTGGAGAGAAGGAATGGGTGACCCTTCTTCAGACAAGGGTCTCGACCCAAAACTTCAGCCATTCTTTCTCTCCAGAGATGCTAACTGTCCCGCTGAGTTACTCCAACTTTTTGTGTCTATCTTCGGTTTAAACCAGCATCTGCAGTTCCTTCATACCCACTCTGACTTTTCTGGCTTGGGGCTCGAACATTGTTCCACAGATAGCCAACAAGCTGAAGGAAAAACACTGACCTTCCTGCCAGGACCATTGCAGCCTTCAGGCCTTAACACAGAGTTCAATAACTTCAAGTTCAAGTGAGTTTATTGTCATGTGTCCCTGTATAGGACAATGAAATTCTTGCTTTGCTTCAGCACAAAGAACATAGTAGGCATTTACTACAAAGCAGATCAGTGTGTCCATATACCATAATATAAATATATACAAACATGAATAAATAAACTGGTAAAGTGCAAATAACAGATAATGGGTTATTAATAATCAGAGTTTTGTCCGAGCCAGGTTTAATAGCCTGATGGCTGTGGGGAAGTAGCTATTCCTGAACCTGGTTGTTGCAGTCTTCAGGCTCCTGTACCTTTTACCTGAAGGTAGCAGGGAGACGAGTGTGTGGCCAGGATGGTGTGGGTCTTTGATGATACTTCCAGCCTTTTTGGGGCAGCGACTGCAATAAATCCCCTCGATGGAAGGAAGGTCAGAGCCAATGATGGACTGGGCAGTGTTTACTACTTTTTGTAGTCTTTTCCTCTCCAGGGTGCTCAAATTGCCGAACCAAGCCATGATGCAACCGGTCAGCATACTCTCTACTGTGCACCTGTAGAAGTTAGAGAGAGTCTTCCTTGACAAACCGACTCTCCGTAATCTTCTTAGGAAGTAGAGGCGCTGATGAGCTTTCTTGATAATTGCATTAGTGTTCTCGGACCAGGAAAGATCTTCAGAGATGTGCACTCCCTGGAATTTGAAGCTCTTGACCCTTTCCCCCTCCTACTCCTTCCAATGTCCACAATCAGTTCCTTGGTTTTGCTGGTGTTGAGGGCTAGGTTATTGCGCTGGCACCATATGGACAGTTACTCGATCTCTCTTCTATACTCTGACTCATCCCCATCAGTGATATGTCCCACAATAGTGGTGTCGTCAGCGAACTTGATGATGGAGTTCGCACTGTGACTGGCTATGCAGTCATGAGCATAGAGCGAGTACAGCAGGGGGCTGAGCACGCAGCCTTGAGGTGCTCCCGTGCTGATTGTTTTCGAGGCTGACACATTTCCACCAATACGAACAGACTGTGGTCTGTGAATGAGGAAGTCGAGGATCCAATTGCAGGGGGATGCGCAGAGACCCAGTTCTGCGAGTTTGGTAACCAGCTTGGAGGGGATGATTGTGTTAAATGCCGAGGTGTTATCGATGAATAACAGCCTGACATATGAGTTTCAGCAAACAGACCTGTTTTTTTGCTGGCTATTTCAGCTCCATATTGTTCCTTTGTTTGCTTCTCCTACTGTTAGTAACTGCTGGTCTGTAAAGCAATTATTACCTTGACAAGTTTGGTTTGCACCCTATAAATGCTCCTCTTTTCTGCAACATAAAACACGTTTTTCACTTTTCACTTCTGATGAGCGGTCATTAACCTGACGTTTTCCTACTTCATAAAGGCTGCCTGATCTTCAGAGTGCTATACAACCGAAATAATAGGCCAGCTACTCGCCATCTATATCAACAATTTGTCAGGAGGGGGCCAAGTCACATTTCTAAGTTCTGCTAGATGAGACTGCACAGAATACAATGTAGAAAAATGTGAGGTCAAGCACTTTAGTGCACCACAAAAGGTCAACAGCCTGGTGAGAATAAGGAACTGAAGGAAATTAGTTGAAAAGAACAAAAAGTGGAGAGGTGAAAATCCAAAAACATGACGATCTATTTCCCAGAAAGTTGAAAGAGGTGACAACAGAAGTAATGAATGATTGATTCTTCCAGTTTATAGATGTTTGAATGTTTTACCGAATTAGAGGATAGCAAATACGACTGAACTATTTAATAAGATTTACGTTGTAGAAAAGGAATAGATAGAGAGAATAAGATAATGTCTGTAGGTACACAAAAATGCTGGAGAAACTCAGCGGGTGTAGCAACATCTATGGAGCGAAGGAAATAGGTGACGTTTTGGGCCGAAACCCTTCTTCAGACTGATAATTGCATTAGTGTTCTCGGACCAGGAAAGATCTTCAGAGATGTGCACGCCCAGGAATTTGAAGCCCAGGTCTGAAGAAGGGTTTTGGCCCAAAACGTCACCCATTTCCTTCGCTCCATAGATGCTGTTGCACCCGCTGAGTTTCTCCAACATTTTTGTGTACCTTCGATTTTCCAGCATCTGCAGTTCCTTCTTGAACACAAGATAATGTCTGTGATAGGATACAGAACAAAGTTGATGATAGTAAGAACAGGTAAGAGTGCAGGTATTGCATCTATCTCTTATACATGGGGGAGTACTGTGAAGATGGGAGTTGTCAACAGCCTGGTGAGAATAAGGAACTGAAGGAAATTAGTCAAAAAGAACAAAAGGTAGAGAGGTGAAAATCCAAAAACGTGATGATATATTTCCCAGAAACTTGAAAGAGGTGACAACAGAAGTAATGATTGATTCTTCCAGTTTATAGATGTTTTTTGCAGATTAGAGGATAGCAAATATGACTCAACTATTTAATAAGGATTTTTTTTTTAATTTTAAAGGAGGGACATCAGCCTAACAGTAGTGGGATAAAAAAAATGCTGGAATCCTGAAGATATAACAGTAGAATACCTCAAATTATTTGAGAAAGACACCGTGGATTTATAGACAATATAGTATAGTAGTATAGTATATCTTTATTGTCATTTTCCCGAGTACTCACATACCCAGAGGTAACAAAAAAACGTTACTCAACCAGTGTCCATTCAGTGTGCAGTAAAAAATAAATAGAAATAAAAATACATATATCATGAACAAATTAAACACTAAACATAGATGCAGGAGTAGGCTATTCGGGCCCTTCGAGCCAACACCGCCATTCAATGTGATCATGGCTGATCATCCCCAATCAGTACCCCATTCCCGCCTTCTCCCCATATCCCCTGACTCTGCTATCTTTAAGAGCCCTATCTAGCTCTCTTGAAAGCATCCAGAGAACCTGCCTCCACTGCCCTCTGAGGCAGAGAATTCCACAGACTCACCACTGTGAGAAAACGTGTTTCCTCGTCTCCATTCTAAATGGCTTACTCCTTCTTCTTAAACTGTGGCTCCAGATTCTGGACACCCCCAACATTGGGAACATGTTTCCTGCTTCTAACGTGTCCAAACCCTTAATAATCTTATACTTTCAATGAGATCCCCTCTCATCCGTCTAAACTCCAGAGTGTACAAGCCCAGTTGCTCCATTCTCTCAGCATATGACAGACCCGCCATCCCGGGAATTAACCTTGTAAATCTACGCTGCACTCCCTCAATAGCAAGAATGTCCTTCCTCAAATTAGGTGACCAAAACTGCACACAATACTCCAGGTGTGGTCTCACTAGGGCTCTGTACAACTGCAGAAGGACCTCTTTGCACCTATATTTGATTCCTCTTGTTACAAAGGACAACATGTACCTGCATGCTTACTTTCATAGACTGATGTACAAGGACCCCCAGATCCTGTTATACCTCCCCTTTTCCCAACTTGACGGCATTTAGATAATAGATTTATGAAAAGAAAATCCGATTTTCGTGATCTGCTTGTGTTATTTTAATGTGTGGTGATAAATCGATTGTACTTTCATTGAATTTTCAGAAGACTTTCAACAAGGACACACAAAGAAGGTTAATCAATAGATTACAATGGAATTGTAGAATAGATTACACATGGAATTGTAGGTAATTGGCTGGTATGCATTGAAAATTGGTTATAGATTGTTACACAAAGAGTAGGAATTAACAGATCCTGTTAAGGCTGCGATTAGCAGGGTATGAAAGTGAATGCTGCTAGAGCCCGACTATTCACCATCTGCATCAAGTTTGTCAGGAGGGGACCAAATGACTTGTATCCGAGCTTGCTGGAGATGTAATCTGGATGGAATTGTGAGAATGGAATGCAACGTTGAAAAACGCATGGTCAACCACTTTAGTGCACCCAAATCAAATAAGGCCTTGAGACCACACCTGGAATTGTCTGCAATAAGCTTCTCCTTATCGAAGGAGGGATAAAATTTCCAAATAAGTTGTTCAGCAAAGTTACATGGTTCCATTAATGCAATTTTTCATACCAAGCACACTAGATCTGTGTTCTTCCAAATTACAGATAATTAAACATTTAAAAATCATACAACATCCACAGGGCTTGGAATGGAATACTTTGTCAGATGTGACAAGGCACAGCAAAATCCTTTGCTTGCATACCCAATGTATACAAATGATAGGGAGAATTTCCCCCTAGCCAATGAGTTTAGAATAGAAAGCATTGATTGGTATTGAAGGTATTGAGTCACTTATGGTCTGAAATGGGGCAAAATCTTTCCAGAGGGTGAATTTACTTCACTGGGGCACTGTGGAGGCTTAGTTCCTGTGTTTATTCAATACATTTCAATATAGATCACTATATTTCTGAATGGTTAGGGAATCAAGCTTCTGGAGATAATGCAGGAAATTGTCATTGCCATTTTCTGTATTATTAATATCAGTTGACAAAATGAAACAAATCTTGTTTCATTTATTTCAGAAAAAGAAACAGATTTTGAGTTACTATTAAAAAAACATGCATTTCATTTACAGGAGTCTCAGCCTTTGTCACAAGCAGAAGCATTTCAGTAAACACAAAATTATCCAGACTAAATAAATGCAGCAGCTCAAGTGAAAATCAATAACACTCATAAAAGTTTAAAATGTTCAACTTGTTTCAGAGTGAGGAACATCAATTTATTAAACGTTCAAAAGGAAGCCATTATAAAACAATCAATGACACATAAATCATGAAATTACTTGTCCATACGGAACTGTGCAATCTTAGAACTATTTGGAAGTAAATAGAAGGCACATTTAAATAATTTTCCAGAAAGCACAGTAATACACGTTTGCAGAGGGAAGAATGAAATAAAAACACCAACAGTATGAAAGGCAACCTTCCAACTCCCTCCCCTCACAGCATAACCATATTATTTTACTGTAGAAATAAATCAAAATAAGATAAAAGAGCACAATATAACATGAAAATAAATTCAAGATTACTAGATAACCATGACAATAGCAAGCTAATTAAAAAATAATGTTGACCACATACAGCACATTTTACTTGAACTGGTGATGATGGAACCTCCTTCTGGCACCCCTGACTCACCTGGATAGACAGGGCACATACGTGAGGATACTCTTCATAGAATATAGCTCTGCATTCAATACGGTCATCCCCACCAAGCTCACCACCAAACTTCACCAGCTTGGCCTCAGCTCACCGATATGCGATTGGATCTGAATTTTCTGACCGCAGGCAGTGAGACTGGGCCCGCACCTGTCCTCCACTATCACAGGGCTGTGTACTGAGCCCCATGCTCTACTCCCTCTTCACACACGACTGTGTTCCTGCATTCGACACCAACACCACGCCAAGTTTGCAGACGACACAACAGTGATTGGGCTGATCACCAACGGTGATGAAACAAAATACAGAGCGGAGGTGCAGAACCTGCCGCGCACGTAACAACTTGTCAATAAACACCTCCAAGACCAAGGAGCTGATTATTGACTTCAGGAGGTCACATAATGGAGAATACGCCCCAATCTCCAGCTATGGGGCCAGTGTGGAGAGAGTGTCCAGCTTTAAGTTTCTGGGCACTCACATTTCAGAGGATCTCACATGATCCACCAACACCGCTGCGCTGGTCAAGAAGGCACAGCAACAACTGTTCTTCCTGAGGACATTAAAAAAAGACGGCTGCTGACATAGAAACATAGTAAATAAGTGCAGGAGTAGGCCATTCGGCCCTTCGAGCCTGCACCGCCATTCAATACAATCATGGCTGATCCCAACTCAGTATCCTGTACCTGCCTTCTCTCCATACCCCCCGATCCCTTTTGCGACAAGGGCCACATCTAACTCCCTCTTAAATATAGCCAATGAACTGGTCTCAACTACCTTCTGTGGCAGAGAATTCCAGAGATTCACCACTCTGTGTGAAAAATGTTTTCCTCAGCTCGGTCCTAAAAAATTTCCCCCTTATCCTTAAACTGTGACCCCTTGTTCTAGACTTCCCCAACATCGGGAACAATCTTCCTGCATCTAGCCTGTCCAACCCCCTAAGAATTTTGTAAGTTTCTATAAGATCCCCCTCAATCTTCTAAATTCTAGCAAGTACAAGCCGAGTCTATCCAATCTGTCTTCATATGAAAGTCCTGACATTACAGTAATCAGTCTGGTGAACCTTCTCGGCAGGAATGTCTTTCCTCAGATTTGGAGACCAAAACTGTATACAATACTCCAGGTGTGGTCTCATCAATACCCTGTACAACTGCAATAGAACCTCCCTGTTCCTATACTCAAATCCTTTTGCTATGAATACTAACATACCATTCGCTTTTTTCACTGCCTGCTGCACCTGCATGCCTACTTTCAATGACTGGTGTACCATGACACCCAGGTCTCATTGCATCTCCCCTTTTCCTAATCGGACAACCTTCTACCGCTGCACCACAGAGAGCATATTAACGTATTGCATCTCTGTGTGGTATCTCAGCTGCACGGAGGCGGAGAGGAGAGCTCTTCAGCGCGTCGTCCACAGAGCGCAGAAGATCATTGGGATACAGCTACCAGCCTTGGAGGGCATCTACCACACACGGTGCCTCAGGAAGGCCGTCAGCATCCATAAAGACTCCTCACACCCTTGTAATGGACTGTTCGAACTACTTCCCTCCGGCAGACGTTACAAGGCCTTCTACGCACAAACCTCCAGACTCAGGAACAGCTTCATTCCCAGAGCTATAGCGGCTCTGAACCGGCCCTGCTGAGTGCCCCCCACCCCCCCGGGACTGTCTCCCTCGGATGGTCACGTCGCACAGACACATCTGCACTTTAGTCTGTTTGAACCGTTTTGACTATTTTACTGTTCTTTTACAAACCATGTTCTCGGGGTATCTAAATCTAAATTTTATTAGTTATTTATGTTATGACATCGGATGGAAGCTGCATACCAAATCTCGTTACGTTTATTGGCAATGACAATAAAATGTATTATTATTATTACCTTATTATTCTAACTGCACAGATGCTCCTCTCACCACTGGTTCAAAGTACTGAAAATCCTCAAGAGATGAGTCACCATCATCAGGGCAACTGGGAAGGATATCACATGCTCCTTTCCATATGTATTATCTATGTTCCTCTAAAATGTCTCTTGTTTGTAGGATCTTAAATGAGATACTTGGAACATAATGCCTTTGAATGTAAGCTCTTCTTTACAGGCCAAAATAAATTAAGTAGTGCTCTGCAAGGAGTAACAATTACGTTATCATTTTGGGATACAGAATAATGTTTTCAGAATTGATAGTTCATCATAAACTGCTGAACTAACAAAAAAATAACAGCAGAAGTGAAGAACGCTGGCATAAATGGCAAATATTCTCTCGTGACTATACAATAATCACAACCAATACATTGATAATCTGGAACCTGTGGGACTTTGGTGTTGCTGTAATAGCAGACTTGGATGTGACTCTTAAATGTAGCAAACTACACATTCTTCTTAACCTTTCAATCAATACATTTTCCAGTGAAACCCAGTGCGCTTAAAGATTGTGGGAAACACAAAAGGACTCCAGATCCTGTTTTCAGCTGCAAACCAATCCACTCAAACCAACCATTCTGCCAGATGTTTTGGATCCCAATCTTGTTTCCAGCCACACCGGGCCACTGTCAAGATCTTTGCCCTGTCTGCACTCCAGACCCTAACCATGGATCTGCTGCACATACCGACTGCTCTCTGGTCATCCAGCTCTTGTTCTGGACTAGTCAGTAAACTAGATGTTCAGAAATCCTGGTGGCCTGGCAAACAGTGGCCATGTTAACAAAATACCTTGGATGGCGTCTTCTCCAAGTGAATATCAAATTTTATACAACCATTTTCAACTGCAGGGTTAGCAATTTGACTAACATTTTGACTAGGAATCATTTAGTAAAATTTAATCTGACATTGAATATGCTTGCAGTACTCAAGTGAAGAAAGCAGAAATAAAATTAGTCCAAACAGGTGAATCTATTTGACTTATGTAATCAGAGCTTTTTTTGGATGCCGTTATCCACATTAAGGCTGCAAATCATGTTTGGGTACTGGGTCACATAGAAACAAATCTTCATAAGTCTAGACAGCAAGTTATTCATAGTTGGCCACCACTGATAATCCAACACTAGACTTGGTTTCACCCTGTAAGTAAATGTTTGCTTATTGACCTCAGACAGATCAATTAGTTGTTATCCAGTCAACAATTCAAAATCAAAAAGCCAATTAACCTCAGAAATCCAAAACAAAAAATTGAGGAAATACATAGCAAGTCGGGCAGCATTCGTGGAGGAAAAATAAGCTCCAGATTCACAACCTATCATGTACTGTAATGTAATGTTACTTAGCTGAAATGTTAATGGTCATTTATTATGTATTTCCAACATTTTCCATTTATTTTATTAGTAATCACTAAAGTCTAAGTTAAATAGCAAGTTGCAATCAAAATCAAAGAATGTTTCAACCAATATAATTGAAGATCATTCTCACTGGAACAATGCTTCAAATTGATTTTTTGAACTACAATTAAATACATTTACTTGGAAGCACAACTGTGAATTATAGTTGCTAGTTTGCAAAGCTAATTGAAACAGAATAATGATAAAAAGCACAGATGCTGGAATTCGAAAATAAATACAAAGTGTTTTTTTTATGCTCCTGTCTTGTCCACATTCTATTATCCATGTTCTCATTCTCAAACTGCTTGCCTTTACTCACTGATCAACTGTAACTTTGTTTAAAGCTTAATCGACATGGTCACCCCAGTTTTACCCTATCAGAGGCATCTCCCACACCCCCACCATCCATGCAGTTTAACAAGCATGCTTTGTCACCTTCCCAGTTCTGATGAAGGGTCTTCAACCTGAAAGGTTGACTCCTTTTCTCTTTCGATCCCATCAAACTAATTTCCACATACCTCGATGTCCCACCGAACTTATATCCACATACCTCTACGTCCCACCAAAATTATTTCCACATATCTCAACTCCATCATATCCCCCTGGTCAAATCCCTCACTACCTATGTCCAAGACACCTCACACACACTTCGTCTCCTCCATGACTTCCGTTTTTCCAGGCCCCCATAGCCCCCATTCCCCACACTCCATCCCCCACTTCTTAAAGCCCTCCATTTTCACCACAACCAAACCCCATAACTTCCATAGCGGAGTTGGTCCTTACCCTTAAATTCACCTGGCCCCATTGCCCTTTGTACATACTCCCTATCCGTGTTCTTGACCTCCCCAATCCCTGATCTCCATCGCATGACTGCCTTGGTGCTTGTAACAGACCCATCTGAGCGATTTCACCCCTACTACAAACCCACTTAAATTCCCTGACCATTCCCACATCTCCCTACCGTTTCTTGACTATCTCCACTTAACAGACATTCCCATCTACCCCACCGCTTCCTGGCTATCTGGACTCTATCCCCCCTACTCCCTGTAGGGACTTCCCCTCCCCAATTCCTCCGTCTACATCGCATCTGCACCCAGGATGAGGTGTTCCAAACCAGGGCATCGGAGATGTCCACATTCTTTAGGGAACGGGGGTTCCCCTCTTCAACTATAGATGAGGCTCTCACCAGGGTCTCTTTTACATCCCGTCGTTCCGCTCTCACCCCCCATCCCCCCCAATCATAACATAGAAACGTAGAAGATAGGTGCAGGAGTAGGCCATTCGGCCCTTCGAGCCTGCACCGCCATTCAATATGATCATGGCTGATCATCCCACTCAGTATCCGGTACCTGCCTTCTCTCCATACCCCGATACCTTTAGCCACAAGGGCCGCATCTAACTCCCCCTTAAATATAGCCAATGAACTGGCAGTTACCTTCTGTGGCAGAGAATTCCAGAGATTCACCACTCTCTGTGTGAAAAATGTTTTTCTCATCTCGGTCCTAAAAGATTTCTCCCTTATCCTTAAACTGTGACCCCTTGTTCTGGACTTCCCCAACAATCTTCCTGCATCTAGCCTGTCCAACCCCTTAAGAATTTTGTACGTTTCTATAAGATCCCCCCTCAATCTTCTAAATTCTAGCGAGTACAAGCCGAGTCTATCCAGTCTTTCTTCATATGAAAGTCCTGACATCCCAGGAATCAGTCTGGTGAACCTTCTCTGTACTCTCTCTATGGCAAGAATGTCTTTCCTGAGCTTAGGAGACCAAAACTTTACGCAATACTGCAGCTGTGGTCTCACCAAAACCATGTACAACTGCAGTAGAACCTCTCTGCTCCTATACTCAAATCATTTTGCTATGAATGCTAACATACCATTTGCTTTCTTCACTGCCTGCTGCACCTGCATGCCTACTTTCAATGACTGGTGTACCATGACACCCAGGTCTCGATGCATCTCCCCTTTTCCTAATCGGCCACCATTCAGATAATATACTTTCCTGTTTTTGCCACCAAAGTGGATAACCTCACATTTATCCACATTATACTGCATCTGCCATGCATTTGCCCACTCACCCAGCCTTTCCAAGTCACCTTGCAGCCTCCTAGCATCCTCCTCACAGCTAACACTGCCCCCCAGTGTCGTGTCATCCGCAAACTTGCATTCAATTCCCTCGTCCAAATCATTAATATATATTGTAAATAGCTGGGGTCCCAGCACTGAGCCTTGCGGTACCCCACTAGTCACTGCCTGCCATTGTGAAAAGGACCCGTTTACTTCTACTCTTTGCAAGGACAGAGTCCTCCTTGTCGTCACCTTTTACCCTACCAGCCGTCACAAACAACAGATAATCCTCCGACATCTTCGCCATCTCCAACGGGATCCCACCACTGGCCACATCTTCCCATCTCCTCCCCTTTCGGCTTTCCGCAGAGACCCCTCCCTCCGTAACTCCCTGGTCAATTCATCCCTTCCCACCCAAACCGCCACCTCCCTTGGTACTTTCCCTTGCAACCGCAGGAAATGCTACACTTGTCTCTTTACCTCCCCCCTAACTCCATCCAATGACCCAAGCAGTGTTTCCAGGTGAGGCAGAGGTTCACCTGCACTTCCTCCAACCTCATCTATTGCACCCGCTGCTCTAGGTGTCAACTGCTCTACATCTGAAACCAAGAGCAGGCTTGGCGATTGCTTCGCCCAACACTTCCGCACAGTTCGCATTAACCAACCTGATCTCCCGGTGGCTCAGCACTTCAACTCCCCCTCCCATTCCGAATCCGACCTTTCTGTCCTGGGCCTCCTCCATGGCCAGAGTGAGTCCATCCGCAAATTGGAGGAGCAGCACCTCATATTTCGCTTGGGTAGTTTACACCACAGCGGTATGAACATTGACTTCTCCAATTTCAGGTAATCTTGAGTTTGCACTCCTTCCCCTTCCCATCTCTCCCACAGCCCAATGTCTCCACCTCTTCCTTTCTTCTTCTTCCCCCCCTCACCCACCCCCACATCAGTTTGATGAAGGGTTTCAACCCGAAACTTCACCTATTCCTTCGCTCCATAGATGCTGCCTCACCTGCTGAGTTTCTCCAGCATTTTTGTCTATCTTTTCTCTTTCCAGTCAGTAGGCAGTTGACTTTCTACTGACCGGATAACACACAACAAAAGCTTTTCACTGTATCTCGGTACACATGACAATATTAAACTAAACTAAACTTTCCACAGACATGACCTGAACGGCTGGGTGTTTCCAGCTGGGTCTTTAATTTTGCTTTAATTTTTTTAAAGTAATTTAAAAGTAAATTAAAAGTAAAGTAAATTTAAAAGTGCTTTAATTTTGCAAATATCTGATCTGCTTTAATTTCTTCGACTGCTATTGATAAATATAACACAATATCAATATGGGCAAATTTAACTGTATTGCAGCCAGTTTATGTTGTGGTAATAAAAGTGGAAGATCAGAATGTAGATTGTCTCCCCTGAGTCACAGCACATAATCATGTACATCTGTATTACGCAAGGTAACATCCAACACTCAACATTCCTCATACATTTCATTAGTCCTGATTGATGGCATGCATGTGACAATAAGTCACTCAATGAACAATAAATTATCCAAAACAGCTCACGATGTTCGGATCACGAGACAATAATGGGTATAAGTGCTCTACGGAAGCAAAAACGCATTTTAAAATCCACCCTATTAAAATAATAAGCACAAAAAACACAAATGAATGAGACGAAAGAACTTTAACCTTCGAAGCAAACGTGATGGCAATTGAACAAATGCCAAAAACGCAAGTAAACATACCTTAGAAAAAGAAAACAGTAATTCTAGTTAGATCATGACAAATCTAATCCATCATTGCTCCACAGTGGCATAACTGACAGTACAGCTTTTCAAGGAAATATATTATTGGCTATAATACAAATGGTTTCACTGAAAATGCTCAGTGATATATTAATGTACAGTATTTTCGACTACAAAGAACTAAAACCAATTGGAAATGGATGTGCACGGCAGCCCTTCTGATAAAACACCATCAGCATCATATCCAATTAATAAAAATGACTCCGATAAAACCTACATCAAATGCAACAATGGAAACTGGTATTAAAAACTGACATCCAGTAAAGACCAAAAGCAAGCCACAGATTCATGGCTGCATTGGATTTGTGTAGCCTCTTCCCATCAACGCATCGTTCAAATCAAAGAACAGCTCTCCAAAGAGAACAAAGCCAAGGATAGAATTCACCAGGAACCAAGACAACAAAAAAAAGTTGTTGATCAATTAACAATTTCCATTCTTTCCCCTCCCACACAAACACACATGCATGTCAGATTCGGCCAAGTATGTGCAAGTGTTCGGTAATAAATGCTGGTTTAAAATGTATAAAGTTAATTCAATTACAAAATAATACACATGGGACATATGCAAAACCATTCAAACAACAAATGCCTTCCCACAC